>NW_026696287.1:0-103767 GCF_030435755.1 Ochotona princeps | reverse complement strand
TCCTAGGCACTCAAAGGGCACTAAGCATAGAGTGTGAAAACTGAGTTTCCTTGAGAGCTGCTTGGAAGCCTGATGGTGTGTGAAGTTAGTGAGCCAAATGGAGTTGTTCTCCCACAAGAACCACTCGGCTGATCATTCTTCAATATGTCCTTCACCAACATGCAGTGTTTCCTTGATTGAATTAGCTCTCACACCAATATTTGCGTCTAGTGCATTTGCATTGAGGGCTATCTGAAAACGGCTGTGGCGTTGAAGTTGCCTGAGAATGTGGAGTTGGTGGCATGTGAAACCCGCATGTGGAGCATTCGTTTGTGTGGGATGCTCACCAAGCTTCATTTCAGTCCAAGGCACTCAAAGGGCACTAAGCATAGAGTGTGAAAACTGAGTTTCCTTGAGAGCTGCTTGGAAGCCTGTTGGTGTGTGAAGTTAGTGAGCCAAATGGAGTTGTTCTCCCACAAGAACCACTCGGCTGATCCTTCTTCAATATGCCCTTCAGCAACATGCAGTGTTTCCTTGATTGAATTAGCTCTCACACCAATATTTGCGTCTAGAGCCTTTGCATTGAGGGCTATCTGAAAATGGCTGAGGCGCTGAAGTTGCCTGAGAATGTGGAGTTGGTGGCATGTGAAACCTGCATGTGGAGCATTTGTTTGTGTGGGATGCTCTACCAGATTCATTCCTAGATAATGCACTCAAAGGGCACTAAGCATAGAGTGTGAAAACTGAGTTTCCTTGAGAGCTGCTTGGAAGCCTGATGGTGTGTGAAGTTAGTGAGCCAAATGGAGTTGTTCTCCCACAAGAACCACTCGGCTGATCCTTCTTCAATATGCCCTTCACCAACATGCAGTGTTTCCTTGATTGAATTAGCTCTCACACCAATATTTGTGTCTAGAGCCTTTGCATTGAGGGCTATCTGAAAACGGCTGAGGCGCTGAAGTTGCCTGTGAATGTGGAGTTGGTGGCATGTGAAACCTGAATGTGGAGCATTTGTTTGTGTGGGATGCTCTACCAGGTTCATCCCCAGATAATGCACTCAAAGGGCACTAAGCATAGAGTGTGAAAACTGAGTTTCCTTGAGAGCTGCTTGGAAGCCTGATGGTGTGTGAAGTTAGTGAGCCAAATGGAGTTGTTCTCCCACAAGAACCACTCGGCTGATCCTTCTTCAATATGCCCTTCACCAACATGCAATGTTTCCTTGATTGAATTAGCTCTCACACCAATATTTGCGTCTAGAGCCTTTGCATTGAGGGCTATCTGAAAACGGCTGTGGCGGTGATGTTGCCTGAGAATGTGGAGTTGGTGGCATGTGAAACCCGCATGTGGAGCATTCGTTTGTGTGGGATGCTCACCAAGCTTCATTTCATCCTAGGCACTCAAGGGGACTAAGCATAGAGTGTGAAAACTGAGTTTCCTTGAGAGCTGCTTGGAAGCCTGATGGTGTGTGAAGTTAGTGAGCCAAATGGAGTTGTTCTCCCACAAGAACCACTCGGCTGATCCTTCTTCAATATGCCCTTCAGCAACATGCAGTGTTTCCTTGATTGCATTAGCTCTCACACCAATATTTGCGTCTAGATCCTTTGCATTGAGGGCTGTCTGAAAACGGCTGTGGCGCTGAAGTTGCCTGACAATGTGAAGTTGGTGGCATGTGAAACCCGCATGTGGAGCATTCGTTTGTATGGGATGCTCTAACAGGTTCATTCCTAGATAATGCACTCAAAGGGCACTAAGCATAGAGTGTGAAAACTGAGTTTCCTTGAGAGCTGCTTGGAAGCCTGATGGTGTGTGAAGTTAGTGAGCCAAATGGAGTTGTTCTCCCACAAGAACCACTCGGCTGATCCTTCTTCAATATGCCCTTCACCAACATGCAGTGTTTCCTTGATTGAATTAGCTCTCACACCAATATTTGCGTCTAGAGCCTTTGCATTGAGGGCTGTCTGAAAACGGCTGTGGCGGTGAAGTTGCCTGAGAATGTGGAGTTGGTGGCATGTGAAACCCGCATGTGGAGCATTCGTTTGTGTGGGATGCTCACCAAGCTTCATTTCATCCTAGGCACTCAAGGGGACTAAGCATAGAGTGTGAAAACTGAGTTTCCTGGAGAGCTGCTTGGAAGCCTGATGGTGTGTGAAGTTAGTGAGCCAAATGGAGTTGTTCTCCCACAAGAACCACTCGGCTGATCCTTCTTCAATATGCCCTTCACCAACATGCAGTGTTTCCTTGATTGAATTAGCTCTCACACTAATCTATGCGTCCTGATCCTTTCCATTGAGGGCTATCTGAAAACGGCTGTGGCGCTGAAGTTGCCTGTGAATGTGGAGTTGGTGGCATGTGAAACCCGCATGTGGAGCATTCGTTTGTGTGGGATGCTCACCAAGCTTCATTAGAATCCTAGGCACTCAAAGGGCACTAAGCATAGAGTGTGAAAACTGAGTTTCCTTGAGAGCTGCTTGGAAGCCTGATGGTGTGTGAAGTTAGTGAGCCAAATGGAGTTGTTCTCCCACAAGAACCACTCGGCTGATCCTTCTTCAATATGCCCTTCACCAACATGCAGTGTTTCCTTGATTGAATTAGCTCTCACACCAATATTTGCGTCCAGAGCCTTTGCATTGAGGGCTCTCTGAAAACGGCTGTGGCGCTGAAGTTGCCTGACAATGTGAAGTTGGTGGCATGTGAAACCCGCATGTGGAGCATTCGTTTGTGTGGGATGCTCTAACAGGTTCATTCCTAGATAATGCACTCAAAGGGCACTAAGCATAGAGTGTGAAAACTGAGTTTCCTTCAGAGCTGCTTGGAAGCCTGATGGTGTGTGAAGTTAGTGAGCCAAATGGAGTTGTTCTCCCACAAGAACCACTCGGCTGATCCTTCTTCAATATGCCGTTCACCAACATGCAGTGTTTCCTTGATTGAATTAGCTCTCACACCAATTTTTGCGTCTAGAGCCTTTGCATTGAGGGCTATCTGAAAACGGCTGTGGCGCTGAAGTTGCCTGAGAATGTGGAGTTGGTGGCATGTGAAACCCGCATGTGGAGCAGTCGTTTGTGTGGGATGCTCACCAAGTTTCATTTCAGTCCTAGGCACTCAAAGGGCACTAAGCATAGAGTGTGAAAACTGAGTTTCCTTGAGAGCTGCTTGGAAGCCTGATGGTGTGTGAAGTTAGTGAGCCAAATGGAGTTGTTCTCCCACAAGAACCACTCGGCTGATCATTCTTCAATATGTCCTTCACCAACATGCAGTGTTTCCTTGATTGAATTAGCTCTCACACCAATATTTGCGTCTAGAGCCTTTGCATTGAGGGCTATCTGAAAACGGCTGTGGCGCTGAAGTTGCCTGAGAATGTGGAGTTGGTGGCATGTGAAACCCGCATGTGGAGCATTCGTTTGTGTGGGATGCTCACCAAGCTTCATTTCAGTCGAAGGCACTCAAAGGGCACTAAGCATAGAGTGTGAAAACTGAGTTTCCTTGAGAGCTGCTTGGAAGCCTGATGGTGTGTGAAGTTAGTGAGCCAAATGGAGTTGTTCTCCCACAAGAACCACTCGGCTGATCCTTCTTCAATATGCCCTTCACCAACATGCAGTGTTTCCTTGATTGAATTAGCTCTCACACCAATATTTGCGTCTAGAGCCTTTGCATTGAGGGCTATCTGAAAATTGCTGTGGCGCTGAAGTTGCCTGTGAATGTGGAGTTGGTGGCATGTGAAACCCGCATGTGGAGCATTCGTTTGTGTGGGATGCACTACCAGGTTCATTCCTAGATAATGCACTCAAAGGGCATTAAGCATAGAGTGTGAAAACTGAGTTTCCTTGAGAGCTGCATGGAAGCCTGATGGTGTGTGAAGTTAGTGAGCCAAATGGAGTTGTTCTCCCACAAGAACCACTCGGCTGATCCTTCTTCAATATGCCCTTCACCAACAGGCAGTGTTTCCTTGATTGAATTAGCTCTCACACCAATATTTGCGTCTAGAGCCTTTGCATTGAGGGCTATCTGAAAACGGCTGTGGCGGTGAAGTTGCCTGAGAATGTGGAGTTGGTGGCATGTGAAACCCGCATGTGGAGCATTCGTTTGTGTGGGATGCTCACCAAGCTTCATTTCATCCTAGGCACTCAAAGGGCACTAAGCATAGAGTGTGAAAACTGAGTTTCCTGGAGAGCTGCTTGGAAGCCTGATGGTGTGTGAAGTTAGTGAGCCAAATGGAGTTGTTCTCCCACAAGAACCACTCGGCTGATCCTTCTTCAATATGCCCTTCATCAACATGCAGTGTTTCCTTGAATGAATTAGCTCTCACACCAATATTTGCGTCCAGAGCCTTTGCATTGAGTGTTGTCTGAAAACGGCTGTGGCGCTAAAGTTGCCTGAGAATGTGGAGTTGGTGGCATGTGAAACGCGCATGTGGAGCATTCGTTTGTGTGGGATGCTCTACCAGGTTCATTCCTAGATGATGCACTCAAAGGGCACTAAGCATAGAGTGTGAAAACTGAGTTTCCTTGAGAGCTGCTTGGAAGCCTGATGGTGTGTGAAGTTAGTGAGCCAAATGGAGTTGTTCTCCCACAAGAACCACTCGGCTGATCCTTCTTCAATATGCCCTTCACCAACATGCAGTGTTTCCTTGATTGAATTAGCTCTCACACCAATATTTGCGTCCAGAGCCTTTGCATTGAGTGTTGTCTGAAAACGGCTGTGGCGCTAAAGTTGCCTGAGAATGTGGAGTTGGTGGCATGTGAAACGCGCATGTGGAGCATTCGTTTGTGTGGGATGCTCTACCAGGTTCATTCCTAGATGATGCACTCAAAGGGCACTAAGAATAGAGTGTGAAAACTGAGTTTCCTTGAGAGCTGCTTGGAAGCCTGATGGTGTGTGAAGTTAGTGAGCCAAATGGAGTTGTTCTCCCACAAGAACCACTCGGCTGATCCTTCTTCAATATGCCCTTCACCAACATGCAGTGTTTCCTTGATTGAATTAGCTCTCACACCAATATTTGCGTCTAGAGCCTTTGCATTGAGGGCTGTCTGAAAACGGCTGTGGCGGTGAAGTTGCCTGAGAATGTGGAGTTGGTGGCATGTGAAACCCGCATGTGGAGCATTCGTTTGTGTGGGATGCTCACCAAGCTTCATTTCATCCTAGGCACTCAAGGGGACTAAGCATAGAGTGTGAAAACTGAGTTTCCTGGAGAGCTGCTTGGAAGCCTGATGGTGTGTGAAGTTAGTGAGCCAAATGGAGTTGTTCTCCCACAAGAACCACTCGGCTGATCCTTCTTCAATATGCCCTTCACCAACATGCAGTGTTTCCTTGATTGAATTAGCTCTCACACCAATCTATGCGTCCTGATCCTTTCCATTGAGGGCTATCTGAAAATGGCTGTGGCGCTGAAGTTGCCTGACAATGTGAAGTTGGTGGCATGTGAAACCCGCATGTGGAGCATTCGTTTGTGTGGGATGCTCTAACAGGTTCATTCCTAGATAATGCACTCAAAGGGCACTAAGCATAGAGTGTGAAAACTGAGTTTCCTTCAGAGCTGCTTGGAAGCCTGATGGTGTGTGAAGTTAGTGAGCCAAATGGAGTTGTTCTCCCACAAGAACCACTCGGCTGATCCTTCTTCAATATGCCGTTCACCAACATGCAGTGTTTCCTTGATTGAATTAGCTCTCACACCAATTTTTGCGTCTAGAGCCTTTGCATTGAGGGCTATCTGAAAACGGCTGTGGCGCTGAAGTTGCCTGAGAATGTGGAGTTGGTGGCATGTGAAACCCGCATGTGGAGCATTCGTTTGTGTGGGATGCTCACCAAGCTTCATTTCATCCTAGGCACTCAAAGGGCACTAAGCATAGAGTGTGAAAACTGAGTTTCCTGGAGAGCTGCTTGGAAGCCTGATGGTGTGTGAAGTTAGTGAGCCAAATGGAGTTGTTCTCCCACAAGAACCACTCGGCTGATCCTTCTTCAATATGCCCTTCATCAACATGCAGTGTTTCCTTGAATGAATTAGCTCTCACACCAATATTTGCGTCCAGAGCCTTTGCATTGAGTGTTGTCTGAAAACGGCTGTGGCGCTAAAGTTGCCTGAGAATGTGGAGTTGGTGGCATGTGAAACGCGCATGTGGAGCATTCGTTTGTGTGGGATGCTCTACCAGGTTCATTCCTAGATGATGCACTCAAAGGGCACTAAGCATAGAGTGTGAAAACTGAGTTTCCTTGAGAGCTGCTTGGAAGCCTGATGGTGTGTGAAGTTAGTGAGCCAAATGGAGTTGTTCTCCCACAAGAACCACTCGGCTGATCCTTCTTCAATATGCCCTTCACCAACATGCAGTGTTTCCTTGATTGAATTAGCTCTCACACCAATATTTGCGTCCAGAGCCTTTGCATTGAGTGTTGTCTGAAAACGGCTGTGGCACTAAAGTTGCCTGAGAATGTGGAGTTGGTGGCATGTGAAACCCGCATGTGGAGCATTCGTTTGTGTGGGATGCTCACCAAGCTTCATTTCATCCTAGGCACTCAAGGGGACTAAGCATAGAGTGTGAAAACTGAGTTTCCTGGAGAGCTGCTTGGAAGCCTGATGGTGTGTGAAGTTAGTGAGCCAAATGGAGTTGTTCTCCCACAAGAACCACTCGGCTGATCCTTCTTCAATATGCCCTTCACCAACATGCAGTGTTTCCTTGATTGAATTAGCTCTCACACTAATCTATGCGTCCTGATCCTTTCCATTGAGGGCTATCTGAAAACGGCTGTGGCGCTGAAGTTGCCTGTGAATGTGGAGTTGGTGGCATGTGAAACCCGCATGTGGAGCATTCGTTTGTGTGGGATGCTCACCAAGCTTCATTAGAATCCTAGGCACTCAAAGGGCACTAAGCATAGAGTGTGAAAACTGAGTTTCCTTGAGAGCTGCTTGGAAGCCTGATGGTGTGTGAAGTTAGTGAGCCAAATGGAGTTGTTCTCCCACAAGAACCACTCGGCTGATCCTTCTTCAATATGCCCTTCACCAACATGCAGTGTTTCCTTGATTGAATTAGCTCTCACACCAATATTTGCGTCCAGAGCCTTTGCATTGAGGGCTGTCTGAAAACGGCTGTGGCGCTGAAGTTGCCTGACAATGTGAAGTTGGTGGCATGTGAAACCCGCATGTGGAGCATTCGTTTGTGTGGGATGCTCTAACAGGTTCATTCCTAGATAATGCACTCAAAGGGCACTAAGCATAGAGTGTGAAAACTGAGTTTCCTTCAGAGCTGCTTGGAAGCCTGATGGTGTGTGAAGTTAGTGAGCCAAATGGAGTTGTTCTCCCACAAGAACCACTCGGCTGATCCTTCTTCAATATGCCGTTCACCAACATGCAGTGTTTCCTTGATTGAATTAGCTCTCACACCAATTTTTGCGTCTAGAGCCTTTGCATTGAGGGCTATCTGAAAATTGCTGTGGCGCTGAAGTTGCCTGTGAATGTGGAGTTGGTGGCATGTGAAACCCGCATGTGGAGCATTCGTTTGTGTGGGATGCACTACCAGGTTCATTCCTAGATAATGCACTCAAAGGGCATTAAGCATAGAGTGTGAAAACTGAGTTTCCTTGAGAGCTGCATGGAAGCCTGATGGTGTGTGAAGTTAGTGAGCCAAATGGAGTTGTTCTCCCACAAGAACCACTCGGCTGATCCTTCTTCAATATGCCCTTCACCAACAGGCAGTGTTTCCTTGATTGAATTAGCTCTCACACCAATATTTGCGTCTAGAGCCTTTGCATTGAGGGCTATCTGAAAACGGCTGTGGCGGTGAAGTTGCCTGAGAATGTGGAGTTGGTGGCATGTGAAACCCGCATGTGGAGCATTCGTTTGTGTGGGATGCTCACCAAGCTTCATTTCATCCTAGGCACTCAAAGGGCACTAAGCATAGAGTGTGAAAACTGAGTTTCCTGGAGAGCTGCTTGGAAGCCTGATGGTGTGTGAAGTTAGTGAGCCAAATGGAGTTGTTCTCCCACAAGAACCACTCGGCTGATCCTTCTTCAATATGCCCTTCATCAACATGCAGTGTTTCCTTGAATGAATTAGCTCTCACACCAATATTTGCGTCCAGAGCCTTTGCATTGAGTGTTGTCTGAAAACGGCTGTGGCGCTAAAGTTGCCTGAGAATGTGGAGTTGGTGGCATGTGAAACGCGCATGTGGAGCATTCGTTTGTGTGGGATGCTCTACCAGGTTCATTCCTAGATGATGCACTCAAAGGGCACTAAGCATAGAGTGTGAAAACTGAGTTTCCTTGAGAGCTGCTTGGAAGCCTGATGGTGTGTGAAGTTAGTGAGCCAAATGGAGTTGTTCTCCCACAAGAACCACTCGGCTGATCCTTCTTCAATATGCCCTTCACCAACATGCAGTGTTTCCTTGATTGAATTAGCTCTCACACCAATATTTGCGTCCAGAGCCTTTGCATTGAGTGTTGTCTGAAAACGGCTGTGGCGCTAAAGTTGCCTGAGAATGTGAAGTTGGTGGCATGTGAAACGCGCATGTGGAGCATTCGTTTGTGTGGGATGCTCTACCAGGTTCATTCCTAGATGATGCACTCAAAGGGCACTAAGAATAGAGTGTGAAAACTGAGTTTCCTTGAGAGCTGCTTGGAAGCCTGATGGTGTGTGAAGTTAGTGAGCCAAATGGAGTTGTTCTCCCACAAGAACCACTCGGCTGATCCTTCTTCAATATGCCCTTCACCAACATGCAGTGTTTCCTTGATTGAATTAGCTCTCACACCAATATTTGCGTCTAGAGCCTTTGCATTGAGGGCTGTCTGAAAACGGCTGTGGCGGTGAAGTTGCCTGAGAATGTGGAGTTGGTGGCATGTGAAACCCGCATGTGGAGCATTCGTTTGTGTGGGATGCTCACCAAGCTTCATTTCATCCTAGGCACTCAAGGGGACTAAGCATAGAGTGTGAAAACTGAGTTTCCTGGAGAGCTGCTTGGAAGCCTGATGGTGTGTGAAGTTAGTGAGCCAAATGGAGTTGTTCTCCCACAAGAACCACTCGGCTGATCCTTCTTCAATATGCCCTTCACCAACATGCAGTGTTTCCTTGATTGAATTAGCTCTCACACCAATCTATGCGTCCTGATCCTTTCCATTGAGGGCTATCTGAAAATGGCTGTGGCGCTGAAGTTGCCTGACAATGTGAAGTTGGTGGCATGTGAAACCCGCATGTGGAGCATTCGTTTGTGTGGGATGCTCTAACAGGTTCATTCCTAGATAATGCACTCAAAGGGCACTAAGCATAGAGTGTGAAAACTGAGTTTCCTTCAGAGCTGCTTGGAAGCCTGATGGTGTGTGAAGTTAGTGAGCCAAATGGAGTTGTTCTCCCACAAGAACCACTCGGCTGATCCTTCTTCAATATGCCGTTCACCAACATGCAGTGTTTCCTTGATTGAATTAGCTCTCACACCAATTTTTGCGTCTAGAGCCTTTGCATTGAGGGCTATCTGAAAACGGCTGTGGCGCTGAAGTTGCCTGAGAATGTGGAGTTGGTGGCATGTGAAACCCGCATGTGGAGCAGTCGTTTGTGTGGGATGCTCACCAAGTTTCATTTCAGTCCTAGGCACTCAAAGGGCACTAAGCATAGAGTGTGAAAACTGAGTTTCCTTGAGAGCTGCTTGGAAGCCTGATGGTGTGTGAAGTTAGTGAGCCAAATGGAGTTGTTCTCCCACTAGAACCACTCGGCTGATCATTCTTCAATATGTCCTTCACCAACATGCAGTGTTTCCTTGATTGAATTAGCTCTCACACCAATATTTGCGTCCAGAGCCTTTGCATTGAGGGCTATCTGAAAACGGCTGTGGCGGTGAAGTTGCCTGAGAATGTGGAGTTGGTGGCATGTGAAACCCGCATGTGGAGCATTCGTTTGTGTGGGATGCTCACCAAGCTTCATTTCAGTCGAAGGCACTCAAAGGGCACTAAGCATAGAGTGTGAAAACTGAGTTTCCTTGAGAGCTGCTTGGAAGCCTGATGGTGTGTGAAGTTAGTGAGCCAAATGGAGTTGTTCTCCCACAAGAACCACTCGGCGGATCCTTCTTCAATATGCCCTTCACCAACATGCAGTGTTTCCTTGATTGAATTAGCTCTCACACCAATATTTGCGTCTAGAGCCTTTGCATTGAGGGCTATCTGAAAATGGCTGTGGCGCTGAAGTTGCCTGTGAATGTGGAGTTGGTGGCATGTGAAACCCGCATGTGGAGCATTCGTTTGTGTGGGATGCACTACCAGGTTCATTCCTAGATAATGCACTCAAAGGGCATTAAGCATAGAGTGTGAAAACTGAGTTTCCTTGAGAGCTGCTTGGAAGCCTGATGGTGTGTGAAGTTAGTGAGCCAAATGGAGTTGTTCTCCCACAAGAACCACTCGGCTGATCCTTCTTCAATATGCCCTTCACCAACAGGCAGTGTTTCCTTGATTGAATTAGCTCTCACACCAATATTTGCGTCTAGAGCCTTTGCATTGAGGGCTATCTGAAAACGGCTGTGGCGGTGAAGTTGCCTGAGAATGTGGAGTTGGTGGCATGTGAAACCCGCATGTGGAGCATTCGTTTGTGTGGGATGCTCACCAAGCTTCATTTCATCCTAGGCACTCAAAGGGCACTAAGCATAGAGTGTGAAAACTGAGTTTCCTGGAGAGCTGCTTGGAAGCCTGATGGTGTGTGAAGTTAGTGAGCCAAATGGAGTTGTTCTCCCACAAGAACCACTCGGCTGATCCTTCTTCAATATGCCCTTCACCAACATGCAGTGTTTCCTTGATTGAATTAGCTCTCACACCAATATTTGCGTCCAGAGCCTTTGCATTGAGTGTTGTCTGAAAACGGCTGTGGCGCTAAAGTTGCCTGAGAATGTGGAGTTGGTGGCATGTGAAACGCGCATGTGGAGCATTCGTTTGTGTGGGATGCTCTACCAGGTTCATTCCTAGATGATATACTCAAAGGGCACTAAGCATAGAGTGTGAAAACTGAGTTTCCTTGAGAGCTGCTTGGAAGCCTGATGGTGTGTGAAGTTAGTGAGCCAAATGGAGTTGTTCTCCCACAAGAACCACTCGGCTGATCCTTCTTCAATATGCCCTTCACCAACATGCAGTGTTTCCTTGATTGAATTAGCTCTCACACCAATATTTGCGTCTAGAGCCTTTGCATTGAGGGCTATCTGAAAACGGCTGTGGCGCTGAAGTTGCCTGAGAATGTGGAATTGCTGGCATGTGAAACCTGCATGTGGAGCATTCGTTTGTGTGGGATGCTCTAACAGGTTCATTCCTAGATAATGCACTCAAAGGGCACTAAGCATAGAGTGTGAAAACTGAGTTTCCTTGAGAGCTGCTTGGAAGCCTGATGGTGTGTGAAGTTAGTGAGCCAAATGGAGTTGTTCTCCCACAAGAACCACTCGGCTGATCCTTCTTCAATATGCCCTTCACCAACATGCAGTGTTTCCTTGATTGAATTAGCTCTCACACCAATATTTGCGTCTAGAGCCTTTGCATTGAGGGCTATCTGAAAACGGCTGTGGCGCTGAAGTTGCCTGAGAATGTGGAGTTGGTGCCATGTGAAACCCGCATGTGGAGCATTCGTTTGTGTGGGATGCTCACCAAGTTTCATTTCAGTCCTAGGCACTCAAAGGGCACTAAGCATAGAGTGTGAAAACTGAGTTTCCTTGAGAGCTGCTTGGAAGCCTGATGGTGTGTGAAGTTAGTGAGCCAAATGGAGTTGTTCTCCCACAAGAACCACTCGGCTGATCCTTCTTCAATATGCCCTTCACCAACATGCAGTGTTTCCTTGATTGAATTAGCTCTCACACCAATATTTGCGTCTAGAGCCTTTGCATTGAGGGCTATCTGAAAACGGCTGTGGCGCTGAAGTTGCCTGAGAATGTGGAGTTGGTGGCATGTGAAACCCGCATGTGGAGCAGTCGTTTGTGTGGGATGCTCACCAAGTTTCATTTCAGTCCTAGGCACTCAAAGGGGACTAAGCATAGAGTGTGAAAACTGAGTTTCCTTGAGAGCTGCTTGGAAGCCTGATGGTGTGTGAAGTTAGTGAGCCAAATGGAGTTGTTCTCCCACAAGAACCACTCGGCGGATCCTTCTTCAATATGCCCTTCACCAACATGCAGTGTTTCCTTGATTGCATTAGCTCTCACACCAATATTTGCGTCTAGAGGCTTTGCATTGAGGGCTATCTGAAAACGGCTGTGGGGCTGAAGTTGCCTGTGAATGTGGAGTTGGTGGCATGTGAAACCCGCATGTGGAGCATTCGTTTGTGTGGGATGCTTACCAAGTTTCATTTCAGTCCAAGGCACTCAAAGGGCACTAAGCATAGAGTGTGAAAACTGAGTTTCCTTGAGAGCTGCTTGGAAGCCTGATGGTGTGTGAAGTTAGTGAGCCAAATGGAGTTGTTCTCCCACAAGAACCACTCGGCTGATCCTTCTTCAATATGCCCTTCACCAACATGCAGTGTTTCCTTGATTGAATTAGCTCTCACACCAATATTTGCGTCTAGAGCCTTTGCATTGAGGGCTATCTGAAAACGGCTGTGGCGTTGAAGTTGCATGTGAATGTGGAGTTGGTGGCATGTGAAACCCGCATGTAGAGCATTCGTTTGTGTTTGATGCTCACCAACTTTCATTTCAGTCCTAGGCACTCAAAGGGCACTAAGCACAGAGTGTGAAAACTGAGTTTCCTTGAGAGCTGCTTGGAAGCCTGATGGTGTGTGAAGTTAGTGAGCCAAATGGAGTTGTTCTCCCACAAGAACCACTCGGCTGATCCTTCTTCAATATGCCCTTCACCAACATGCAGTGTTTCCTTGATTGAATTAGCTCTCACACCAATATTTGCGTCTAGAGGCTTTGCATTGAGGGCTGTCTGAAAACGGCTGTGGCGCTGAAGTTGCCTGTGAATGTGGAGTTGGTGGCATGTGAAACCCGCATGTGGAGCATTCGTTTGTGTGGGATGCTCTACCAGGTTCATTCCTAGATAATGCACTCAAAGGGCACTAAGCATAGAGTGTGAAAACTTAGTATCCTTGAGAGCTGCTTGTAAGCCTGATGGTGTGTGAAGTTAGTGAGCCAAATGGAGTTGTTCTCCCACAAGAACCACTCGGCTGATCCTTCTTCAATATGCCCTTCACCAACATGCAGTGTTTCCTTGATTGAATTAGCTCTCACACCAATATTTGCATCTAGAGCCTTTGCATTGAGGGCTATCTGAAAACGGCAGTGGCGCTGAAGTTGCCTGAGAATGTGGAGTTGGTGGCATGTGAAACCCGCATGTGGAGCATTCGTTTGTGTGGGATGCTCACCAAGCTTCATTTCAGTCCAAGGCACTCAAAGGGCACTAAGCATAGAGTGTGAAAACTGAATTTTCTGGAGAGCTGCTTGGAAGCCTGATGGTGTGTGAAGTTAGTGAGCCAAATGGAATTGTTCTCCCACAAGAACCACTCGGCTGATCCTTCTTCAATATGCCCTTCACCAACATGCAGTGTTTCCTTGATTGAATTAGCTCTCACACCAATATTTGCGTCTAGTGCCTTTGCATTGAGGGCTATCTGAAAACGGCTGTGGCGCTGAAGTTGCCTGTGAATGTGGAGTTGGTGGCATGTGAAACCCGCATGTGGAGCATTCGTTTGTGTGGGATGCTCTAACAGGTTCATTCCTAGATAATGCACTCAAAGGGCACTAAGCATAGAGTGTGACAACTGAGTTTCCTTGAGAGCTGCTTGGAAGCCTGATGGTGTGTGAAGTTAGTGAGCCAAATGGAGTTGTTCTCCCACAAGAACCACTCGGCTGATCCTTCTTCAATATGCCCTTCACCAACATGCAGTGTTTCATTGATTGAATTAGCTCTCACACCAATATTTGCGTCTAGAGCCTTTACATTGAGGGCTATCTGAAAACGGCTGTGGCGCTGAAGTTGCCTGAGCATGTGGAGTTGGTGGCATGTGAAACCCGCATGTGGAGCATTCGTTTGTGTGGGATGCTCACCAAGCTTCATTTCAGTCCTAGGCACTCAAGGGGCACTAAGCATAGAGTGTGAAAACTGAGTTTCCTTGAGAGCTGCTTGGAAGCCTGATGGTGTGTGAAGTTAGTGAGCCAAATGGAGTTGTTCTCCCTCAAGAACCACTCAGCTGATCCTTCTTCAATATGCCCTTCACCAACATGCAGTGTTTCCTTGATTGAATTAGCTCTCACACCAATATTTGCGTCCAGAGCCTTTGCATTGAGGGCTGTCTGAAAACGGCTGTGGCGCTGAAGTTGCCTGAGAATGTGGAGTTGGTGGCATGTGAAACCCGCATGTGGAGCATTCGTTTGTGTGGGATGCTTACCAAGTTTCATTTCAGTCCAAGGCACTCAAAGGGTACTAAGCATAGAGTGTGAAAACTGAGTTTCCTTGAGAGCTGCTTGGAAGCCTGATGGTGTGTGAAGTTAGTGAGCCAAATGGAGTTGTTCTCCACAAGAACCACTCGGCTGATCCTTCTTCAATATGCCCTTCATCAACATGCAGTGTTTCCTTGATTGAATTAGCTCTCACACCAATATTTGCGTCTAGAGCCTTTGCATTGAGGGCTATCTGAAAACGGCTGTGGCGCTGAAGTTGCCTGTGAATGTGGAGTTGGTGGCATGTGAAACCCGCATGTAGAGCATTCGTTTGTGTTTGATGCTCACCAACTTTCAGTTCAGTCCTAGGCACTCAAAGGGCACTAAGCTTACAGTGTGAAAACTGAGTTTCCTTGAGAGCTGCTTGGAAGCCTGATGGTGTGTGAAGTTAGTGAGCCAAATGGAGTTGTTCTCCCACAAGAACCACTCGGCTGATCCTTCTTCAATATGCCCTTCACCAACATGCAGTGTTTCCTTGATTGAATTAGCTCTCACACCAATAGTTGCGTCTAGAGCCTTTGCATTGAGGGCTGTCTGAAAACGGCTGTGGCGCTGAAGTTGCCTGTGAATGTGGAGTTGGTGGCATGTGAAACCCGCATGTGGAGCATTCGTTTGTGTGGGATGCTCTAACAGGTTCATTCCTAGATAATGCACTCAAAGGGCACTAAGCATAGAGTGTGAAAACTTAGTTTCCTTGAGAGCTGCTTGGAAGCCTGATGGTGTGTGAAGTTAGTGAGCCAAATGGAGTTGTTCTCCCACAAGAACCACTCGGCTGATCCTTCTTCAATATGCCCTTCACCAACATGCAGTGTTTCCTTGATTGAATTAGCTCTCACACCAATATTTGCGTCTAGAGCCTTTGCATTGAGGGCTATCTGAAAACGGCAGTGGCGCTGAAGTTGCCTGAGAATGTGGAGTTGGTGGCATGTGAAACCCGCATGTGGAGCATTCGTTTGTGTGGGATGCTCACCAAGCTTCATTTCAGTCCAAGGCACTCAAAGGGCACTAAGCATAGAGTGTGAAAACTGAATTTTCTGGAGAGCTGCTTGGAAGCCTGATGGTGTGTGAAGTTAGTGAGCCAAATGGAATTGTTCTCCCACAAGAACCACTCGGCTGATCCTTCTTCAATATGCCCTTCACCAACATGCAGTGTTTCCTTGATTGAATTAGCTCTCACACCAATATTTGCGTCTAGTGCCTTTGCATTGAGGGCTATCTGAAAACGGCTGTGGCGCTGAAGTTGCCTGTGAATGTGGAGTTGGTGGCATGTGAAACCCGCATGTGGAGCATTCGTTTGTGTGGGATGCTCTAACAGGTTCATTCCTAGATAATGCACTCAAAGGGCACTAAGCATAGAGTGTGACAACTGAGTTTCCTTGAGAGCTGCTTGGAAGCCTGATGGTGTGTGAAGTTAGTGAGCCAAATGGAGTTGTTCTCCCACAAGAACCACTCGGCTGATCCTTCTTCAATATGCCCTTCACCAACATGCAGTGTTTCATTGATTGAATTAGCTCTCACACCAATATTTGCGTCTAGAGCCTTTACATTGAGGGCTATCTGAAAACGGCTGTGGCGCTGAAGTTGCCTGAGCATGTGGAGTTGGTGGCATGTGAAACCCGCATGTGGAGCATTCGTTTGTGTGGGATGCTCACCAAGCTTCATTTCAGTCCTAGGCACTAAAGGGGCACTAAGCATAGAGTGTGAAAACTGAGTTTCCTTGAGAGCTGCTTGGAAGCCTGATGGTGTGTGAAGTTAGTGAGCCAAATGGAGTTGTTCTCCACAAGAACCACTCAGCGGATCCTTCTTCAATATGCCCTTCACCAACATGCAGTGTTTCCTTGATTGAATTAGCTCTCGCACCAATATTTGCGTCCAGAGCCTTTGCATTGAGGGCTGTCTGAAAACGGCTGTGGCACTGAAGTTGCCTGAGAATGTGGAGTTGGTGGCATGTGAAACCCGCATGTGCAGCATTCGTTTGTGTGGGATGCTCACCAAGCTTCATTTCAGTCCTAGGCACTCAAAGGCACTAAGCATAGAGTGTGAAAACTGAGTTTCCTTGAGAGCTGCTTGGAAGCCTGATGGTGTGTGAAGTTAGTGAGCCAAATGGAGTTGTTCTCCCACAAGAACCACTCAGCGGATCCTTCTTCAATATGCCCTTCACCAACATGCAGTGTTTCCGTGATAGAAATAGCTCTCACACCAATATTTGCGTCTAGAGCCCTTGCATTGAGGGCTATCTGAAAACGGCTGTGGCGCTGAAGTTGCCTGTGAATGTGGAGTTGGTGGCATGTGAAACCCGCATGTGGAGCATTCTTTTGTGTGGGATGCTCTACCAGGTTCATTCCTAGATAATGCACTCAAAGGGCACTAAGCATAGAGTGTGAAAACTGAGTTTCCTTGAGAGCTGCTTGGAAGCCTGATGGTGTGTGAAGTTAGTGAGCTAAATGGAGTTGTTCTCCCACAAGAACCACTCAGCGGATCCTTCTTCAATATGCCCTTCACCAACATGCAGTGTTTCCTTTCTTGAATTAGCTCTCACACCAATATTTGCGTCCAGAGCCTTTGCATTGAGGCTGTCTGAAAACGGCTGTGGCGCTGAAGTTGCCTGACAATGTGTAGTTGGTGGCATGTGAAACCCGCATGTGGAGCATTTGTTTGTGTGGGATGCTCTACCAGGTTCATTTCTAGATAATGCACTCAAAGGGCACTAAGCATAGAGTGTGAAAACTGAGTTTCCTTGAGAGCTGCTTGGAAGCCTGATGGTGTGTGAAGTTAGTGAGCCAAATGGAGTTGTTCTCCCACAAGAACCACTCGGCTGATCCTTCTTCAATATGCCCTTCACCAACATGCAGTGTTTCCTTGATTGAATTAGCTCTCACACCAACATTTGCGTCTAGAGCCTTTGCATTGAGGGCTATCTGAAAACGGCTGTGGCGCTGAAGTTGCCTGAGAATGTGGAGTTGGTGGCATGTGAAACCCGCATGTGGAGCATTCGTTTGTGTGGGATGCTCACCAAGTTTCATTTCAGTCCTAGGCACTCAAAGGGCACTAAGCATAGAGTGTGAAAACTGAGTTCCTTGAGAGCTGCTTGGAAGCCTGATGGTGTGTGAAGTTAGTGAGCCAAATGGAGTTGTTCTCCCACAAGAACCGCTCGGCTGATCCTTCTTCAATATGCCCTTCACCAACATGCAGTGTTTCCTTGATTGAATTAGCTCTCACACCAATATTTGCGTCTAGAGCCTTTGCATTGAGGGCTATCTGAAAACGGCTGTGGCGCTGAAGTTGCCTGAGAATGTGGAGTTGGTGGCATGTGAAACCCGCATGTGGAGCATTCGTTTGTGTGGGATGCTCACCAACTTTCATTTCAGTCCTAGGCACTCAAAGGGCACTAAGCATAGAGTGTGAAAACTGAGTTTCCTTGAGAGCTGCTTGGAAGCCTGATGGTGTGTGAAGTTAGTGAGCCAAATGGAGTTGTTCTCCCACAAGAACCACTCGGCTGATCCTTCTTCAATATGCCCTTCACCAACATGCAGTGTTTCCTTGATTGAATTAGCTCTCACACCAATATTTGCGTCTAGAGCCTTTACATTGAGAGCTATCTGAAAACGGCTGTGGCGCTGAAGTTGCCTGTGAATGTGGAGTTGGTGGCATGTGAAACCCGCATGTGGAGCATTCGTTTGTGTGGGATGCTCACCAAGCTTCATTTCAGTCCTAGGCACTCAAAGGGCACTAAGCATAGAGTGTGAAACTGAGTTTCCTTGAGAGCTGCTTGGAAGCCTGATGGTGTGTGAAGTTAGTGAGCCAAATGGAGTTGTTCTCCCACAAGAACCACTCGGCTGATCCTTCTTCAATATGCCCTTCACCAACATGCAGTGTTTCCTTGATTGAATTAGCTCTCACACCAATATTTGCGCCTAGTGCCTTTGCATTGAGGGCTGTCTGAAAACGGCTGTGGCACTGAAGTTGCCTGTGAATGTGGAGTTGGTGGCATGTGAAACCCGCATGTGGAGCATTCGTTTGTGTGGGATGCTCTACCAGATTCATTCCTAGATAATGCACTCAAAGGGCACTAAGCATAGAGTGTGAAAACTGAGTTTCCTTGAGAGCTGCTTGGAAGCCTGATGGTGTGTGAAGTTAGTGAGCCAAATGGAATTGTTCTCCCACAAGAACCACTCGGCTGATCCTTCTTCAATATGCCCTTCACCAACATGCAGTGTTTCCTTGATTGAATTAGCTCTCACACCAATATTTGCGTCTAGATCCTTTGCATTGAGGGCTATCTGAAAACGGCTGTGGCGCTGAAGTTGCCTGTGAATGTGGAGTTGGTGGCATGTGAAACCCGCATGTGGAGCATTCATTTGTGTGGGATGCTCTAACAGGTTCATTTCTAGATAATGCACTCAGAGGGCACTAAGCATAGAGTGTGAAAACTGAGTTTCCTTGAGAGCTGCTTGGAAGCCTGATGGTGTGTGAAGTTAGTGAGCCAAATGGAGTTGTTCTCCCACAAGAACCACTCGGCTGATCCTTCTTCAATATGCCCTTCACCAACATGCAGTGTTTCCTTGATTGAATTAGCTCTCACACCAATATTTGCGTCTAGAGCCTTTACATTGAGGGCTATCTGAAAACAGCTGTGGCGCTGAAGTTGACTGAGAATGTGGAGTTGGTGGCATGTGAAACCCGCATGTGGAGCATTCGTTTGTGTGGGATGCTCACCACGTTTCATTTCAGTCCTAGGCACTCAAAGCGCACTAAGCATAGAGTGTGAAAACTGAGTTTTCTGGAGAGCTGCTTGGAAGCCTGATAGTGTGTGAAGTTAGTGAGCCAAATGGAGTTGTTCTCCCACAAGAACCACTCGGCTGATCCTTCTTCAATATGCCCTTCACCAACATGCAGTGTTTCCTTGATTGAATTAGCTCTCACACCAATATTTGCGTCTAGAGCCTTTGCATTGAGGGCTATCTGAAAACGGCTGTGGCGCTGAAGTTGCCTGTGAATGTGGAGTTGGTGGCATGTGAAACCCGCATGTGGAGCATTCGTTTGTGAGGGATGCTCTACCAGATTCATTCGTAGATAATGCACTCAAAGGGCACTAAGCATAGAGTGTGAAAACTGAATTTCCTTGAGAGCTGCTTGGAAGCCTGATGGTGTGTGAAGTTAGTGAGCCAAATGGAGTTGTTCTCCCACAAGAACCACTCAGCGGAACCTTCTTCAATATGCCCTTCACCAACATGCAGTGTTTCCTTGATTGAATTAGCTCTCACACCAATATTTGCGTCTAGAGCCTTTGCATTGAGGGCTATCTGAAAATGGCTGTGGCGCTGAAGTTGCCTGTGAATGTGGAGTTGGTGGCATGTGAAACCCGCATGTGGAGCATTCGTTTGTGTGGGATGCTCACCAAGTTTCATTTCAGTCCTAGGCACTCAAAGGGCACTAAGCATAGAGTGTGAAAACTGAGTTTCCTTTAGAGCTGCTTGGAAGCCTGATGGTGTGTGAAGTTAGTGAGCCAAATGGAGTTGTTCTCCCACAAGAACCACTCGGCTAATCCTTCTTCAATATGCCCTTCACCAACATGCAGTGTTTCCTTGATTGAATTAGCTCTCACACCAATATTTGCGTCTAGAGCCTTTGCATTGAGGGCTATCTGAAAACGGCTGTGGCACTGAAGTTGCCTGTGAATGTGGAGTTGGTGGCATGTGAAACCCGCATGTGGAGCATTCGTTTGTGTGGGATGCTCTACCAGATTCATTCCTATATAATGCACTCAAAGGGCACTAAGCATACAGTGTGAAAACTGAGTTTCCTTGAGAGCTGCTTGGAAGCCTGATGGTGTGTGAAGTTAGTGAGCCAAATGGAATTGTTCTCCCACAAGAACCACTCGGCTGATCCTTCTTCAATATGCCCTTCACCAACATGCAGTGTTTCCTTGATTGAATTAGCTCTCACATCAATATTTGCGTCTAGAGCCTTTGCATTGAGGGCTATCTGAAAACGGCTGTGGCGCTGAAGTTGCCTGAGAATGTGGAGTTGGTGGCATGTGAAACCCGCATGTGGAGCATTCGTTTGTGTGGGATGCTCACCAAGTTTCATTTCAGTCCTAGGCACTCAAAGGGCACTAAACATAGAGTGTGAAAACTGAGTTTCCTTGAGAGCTGCTTGGAAGCCTGATGGTGTGTGAAGTTAGTGAGCCAAATGGAGTTGTTCTCCCACAAGAACCACTCGGCTGATCCTTCTTCAATATGCCCTTCACCAACATGCAGTGTTTCCTTGATTGAATTAGCTCTCACACCAATATTTGCGTCTAGAGCCTTTGCATTGAGGGCTATGTGAAAACGGCTGTGGCGCTGAAGTTGCCTGTGAATGTGGAGTTGGTGGCATGTGAAACCCGCATGTGGAGCATTCGTTTGTGTGGGATGCTCTACCAGGTCCATTCCTAGATAATGCACTCAAAGGGCACTAAGCATAGAGTGTGAAAACTGAGTTTCCTTGAGAGCTGCTTGGAAGCCTGATGGTGTGTGAAGTTAGTGAGCCAAATGGAGTTGTTCTCCCACAAGAACCACTCGGCTGATCCTTCTTCAATATGCCCTTCACCAACATGCAGTGTTTCCTTGATTGAATTAGCTCTCACATCAATATTTGCGTCTAGAGCCTTTGCATTGAGGGCTCTCTGAAAACGGCCGTGGCGCTGAAGTTGCCTGTGAATGTGGAGTTGGTGGCATGTGAAACCCGCATGTGGAGCATTCGTTTGTGTGGGATGCTCTAACAGGTTTATTCCTAGATAATGCACTCAAAGGGCACTAAGCATAGAGTGTGAAAACTGAGTTTCCTTGACAGCTGCTTGGAAGCCTGATGGTGTGTGAAGTTAGTGAGCCAAATGGAGTTGTTCTCCCACAAGAACCACTCGGCTGATCTTTCTTCAATATGCCCTTCACCAACATGCAGTGTTTCCTTGATTGAATTAGCTCTCACACCAATATTTGCGTCCAGAGCCTTTGCATTGAGGGCTATCTGAAAACGGCTGTGGCGCTGAAGTTGCCTGTGAATGTGGAGTTGGTGGCATGTGAAACCCGCATGTGGAGCATTCATTTGTGTGGGATGCTCTACCAGGTTCATTTCTAGATAATGCACTCAGAGGGCACTAAGCATAGAGTGTGAAAACTGAGTTTCCTTGAGAGCTGCTTGGAAGCCTGATGGTGTGTGAAGTTAGTGAGCCAAATGGAGTTGTTCTCCCACAAGAACCACTCGGCTGATCCTTCTTCAATATGCCCTTCACCAACATGCAGTGTTTCCTTGATTGAATTAGCTCTCACACCAATATTTGCGTCTAGAGCCTTTACATTGAGGGCTATCTGAAAACAGCTGTGGCGCAGAAGTTGACTGAGAATGTGGAGTTGGTGGCATGTGAAACCCGCATGTGGAGCATTCGTTTGTGTGGGATGCTCACCAAGTTTCATTTCAGTCCTAGGCACTCAAAGGGCACTAAGCATAGAGTGTGAAAACTGAGTTTCCTTGAGAGCTGCTTGGAAGCCTGATGGTGTGTGAAGTTAGTGAGCCAAATGGAGTTGTTCTCCCACAAGAACCACTCGGCTGATCCTTCTTCAATATGCCCTTCACCAACATGCAGTGTTTCCTTGATTGAATTAGCTCTCACACCAATATTTGCGTCCAGAGCCTTTGCATTGAGGGCTATCTGAAAACGGCTGTGGCACTGAAGTTGCCTGAGAATGTGGAGTTGGTGGCATGTGAAACCCGCATGTGGAGCATTCGTTTGTGTGGGATGCTCTACCAGATTCATTCCTAGATAATGCACTCAAAGGGCACTAAGCATAGAGTGTGAAAACTGAGTTTCCTTGAGAGCTGCTTGGAAGCCTGATGGTGTGTGAAGTTAGTGAGCCAAATGGAATTGTTCTCCCACAAGAACCACTCGGCTGATCCTTCTTCAATATGCCCTTCACCAACATGCAGTGTTTCCTTGATTGAATTAGCTCTCACACCAATACTTGCATCTAGAGCCTTTGCATTGAGGGCTATCTGAAAACGGCTGTGGCGCTGAAGTTGCCTGTGAATGTGGAGTTGGTGGCATGTGAAACCCGGATGTGCAGCAATCGTTTGTGTGGGATGCTCACCAAGTTTCATTTCAGTCCTCGGCACTCAAAGGGTACTAAGCATAGAGTGTGAAAACTGAGTTTCCTTTAGAGCTGCTTGGAAACCTGATGGTGTGTGAAGTTAGTGAGCCAAATGGAGTTGTTCTCCCACAAGAACCACTCGGCTGATCCTTCTTCAATATGCCCTTCACCAACATGCAGTGTTTCCTTGATTGAATTAGCTCTCACACCAAAACTTGCGTCTAGAGCCTTTACATTGAGGGCTATCTGAAAACGGCTGTGGCGCTGAAGTTGCCTGAGAATGTGGAGTTGGTGGCATGAGAAACCCGCATGTGCAGCATTCGTTTGTGTGGGATGCTCTACCAGGTTCATTTCTAGATAATGCATTCAGAGGGCACTAAGCATAGAGTGTGAAAACTGAGTTTCCTTGAGAGCTGCTTGGAAGCCTGATGGTGTGTGAAGTTAGTGAGCCAAATGGAGTTGTTCTCCCACAAGAACCACTCGGCTGATCCTTCTTCAATATGCCCTTCACCAACATGCAGTGTTTCCTTGATTGAATTAGCTCTCACATCAGTATTTGCGTCTAGTGCCTTTGCATTGAGGGCTCTCTGAAAACGGCTGTGGCGCTGAAGTTGCCTGTGAATGTGGAGTTGGTGGCATGTGAAACCCGCATGTAGAGCATTCGTTTGTGTGGAATGCTCTACCAGATTCATTCCTAGATAATGCACTCAAAGGGCACTAAGCATAGAGTGTGAAAACTGAGTTTCCTTGAGAGCTGCTTGGAAGCCTGATGGTGTGTGAAGTTAGTGAGCCAAATGGAGTTGTTCTCCCACAAGAACCACTCGGCTAATCCTTCTTCAATATGCCCTTCACCAACATGCAGTGTTTCCTTGATTGAATTAGCTCTCACACCAATATTTGCGTCTAGAGCCTTTACATTGAGGGCTATCTGAAAACGGCTGTGGCGCTGAAGTTGCCTGAGAATGTGGAGTTGGTGGCATGTGAAACCCGCATGTGCAGCATTCGTTTGTGTGGGATGCTCTACCAAGTTTATTTCTAGATAATGCACTCAAAGGCACTAAGCATAGAGTGTGAAAACTGAGTTTTCTGGAGAGCTGCTTGGAAGCCTGATGGTGTGTGAAGTTAGTGAGCCAAATGGAGTTGTTCTCCCACAAGAACCACTCGGCTGATCCTTCTTCAAAATGCCCTTCACCAACATGCAGTGTTTCCTTGATTGAATTAGCTCTCACATCAATATTTGCGTCTACAGCCTTTGCATTGAGGGTTCTCTGAAAACGGCTGTGGCGCTGAAGTTGCCTGTGAATGTGGAATTGGTGGCATGTGAAACCCGCATGTGGAGCATTCGTTTGTGTGGGATGCTCACCAAGCTTCATTTCAGTCGAAGGCACTCAAAGGGCACTAAGCATAGAGTGTGAAAACTGAGTTTCCTTTAGAGCCGCTTGGAAACCTGATGGTGTGTGAAGTTAGTGAGCCAAATGGAGTTGTTCTCCCACAAGAACCACTCGGCTGATCCTTCTTCAATATGCCCTTCACCAACATGCAGTGTTTCCTTGATTGAATTAGCTCTCACACCAATATTTGCGTCTAGAGCCTTTGCATTGAGGGCTATCTGAAAACAGCTGTGGCGCTGAAGTTGCCTGAGAATGTGGAGTTGGTGGCATGTGAAACCCGCATGTGGAGCATTCGTTTGTGTGGGATGCTCACCAAGCTTCATTTCAGTCGAAGGCACTCAAAGGGCACTAAGCATAGAGTGTGAAAACTGAGTTTCCTTGAGAGCTGCTTGGAAGCCTGATGGTGTGTGAAGTTAGTGAGCCAAATGGAGTTGTTCTCCCACAAGAACCACTCGGCTGATCTTTCTTCAATATGCCCTTCACCAACATGCAGTGTTTCCTTGATTGAATTAGCTCTCACACCAATATTTGCGTCCAGAGCCTTTGCATTGAGGGCTATCTGAAAACGGCTGTGGCGCTGAAGTTGCCTGTGAATGTGGAGTTGGTGGCATGTGAAACCCGCATGTGGAGCATTCATTTGTGTGGGATGCTCTACCAGGTTCATTTCTAGATAATGCACTCAGAGGGCACTAAGCATAGAGTGTGAAAACTGAGTTTCCTTGAGAGCTGCTTGGAAGCCTGATGGTGTGTGAAGTTAGTGAGCCAAATGGAGTTGTTCTCCCACAAGAACCACTCGGCTGATCCTTCTTCAATATGCCCTTCACCAACATGCAGTGTTTCCTTGATTGAATTAGCTCTCACACCAATATTTGCGTCTAGAGCCTTTACATTGAGGGCTATCTGAAAACAGCTGTGGCGCTGAAGTTGACTGAGAATGTGGAGTTGGTGGCATGTGAAACCCGCTTGTGGAGCATTCGTTTGTGTGGGATGCTCACCAAGCTTCATCTCAGTCCTAGGCACTCAAAGCGCACTAAGCATAGAGTGTGAAAACTGAGTTTTCTGGAGAGCTGCTTGGAAGCCTGATGGTGTGTGAAGTTAGTGAGCCAAATGGAGTTGTTCTCCCACAAGAACCACTCGGCTGATCCTTCTTCAATATGCCCTTCACCAACATGCAGTGTTTCCTTGATTGAATTAGCTCTCACACCAATATTTGCGTCTAGAGCATTTGCATTGAGGGCTATCTGAAAACGGCTGTGGCGCTGAAGTTGCCTGTGAATGTGGAGTTGGTGGCATGTGAAACCCGCATGTGGAGCATTCGTTTGTGAGGGATGCTCTACCAGATTCATTCGTAGATAATGCACTCAAAGGGCACTAGGCATAGAGTGTGAAAACTGAGTTTCCTTGAGAGCTGCTTGGAAGCCTGATGCTGTGTGAAATTAGTGAGCCAAATGGAATTGTTCTCCACAAGAACCACTCGGCTGATCCTTCTTCAATATGCCCTTCACCAACATGCAGTGTTTCCTTGATTGAATTAGCTCTCACACCAATATTTGCATAGAGACTTTGCATTGAGGGCTATCTGAAAACGGCTGTGGCACTGAAGTTGCCTGTGAATGTGGAGTTGGTGGCATGTGAAACCCGCATGTGGAGCATTCGTTTGTGTGGGATGCTCACCAAGCTTCATTTCAGTCGAAGGCACTCAAAGGGCACTAAGCATAGAGTGTGAAAACTGAGTTTCCTTGAGAGCTGCTTGGAAGCCTGATGGTGTGTGAAGTTAGTGAGCCAAATGGAGTTGTTCTCCCACAAGAACCACTCAGCGGATCCTTCTTCAATATGCCCTTCACCAACATGCAGTGTTTCCTTGGTTGAATTAGCTCTCACACCAATATTTGCGTCTAGAGCCTTTGCATTGAGGGCTATCTGAAAACGGTTGTGGCGCTGAAGTTGCCTGTGAATGTGGAGTTGGTGGCATGTGAAACCCGCATGTGGAGCATTCCTTTGTGTGGGATGCTCTACCAGGTTCATTCGTAGATAATGCACTCAAAGGGCACTAAGCATAGAGTGTGAAAACTGAGTTTTCTGGAGAGCTGCTTGGAAGCCTGATGGTGTGTGAAGTTAGTGAGCCAAATGGAGTTGTTCTCCCACAAGAACCACTCGGCTGATCCTTCTTCAATATGCCCTTCACCAACATGCAGTGTTTCCTTGATTGAATTAGCTCTCACACCAATATTTGCGTCTAGAGCCTTTGCATTGAGGGCTATCTGAAAATGGCTGTAGCGCTGAAGTTGCCTGTGAATGTGGAGTTGATGGCATGTGAAACCCGCATGTGGAGCATTCGTTTGTGTGGGATGCTCACCAAGTTTCATTTCAGTCCTAGGCACTCAAAGGGCACTAAGCATAGAGTGTGAAAACTGAGTTTCCTTGAGAGCTGCTTGGAAGCCTGATGGTGTGTGAAGTTAGTGAGCCAAATGGAGTTGTTCTCCCACAAGAACCACTCGGCTGATCCTTCTTCAATATGCCCTTCACCAACATGCAGTGTTTCCTTGATTGAATTAGCTCTCACACCAATATTTGCGTCTAGAGCCTTTGCATTGAGGGCTATCTGAAAACGGCTGTGGCGCTGAAGTTGCCTGAGAATGTGGAGTTGGTGGCATGTGAAACCCGCATGTGGAGCATTCGTTTGTGTGGGATGCTCTACCAGATTCATTCCTAGATAATGCACTCAAAGGGCACTAAGCATAGAGTGTGAAAACTGAGTTTCCTTGAGAGCTGCTTGGAAGCCTGATGGTGTGTGAAGTTAGTGAGACAAATGGAATTGTTCTCCCACAAGAACCACTCGGCTGATCCTTCTTCAATATGCCCTTCACCACCATGCAGTGTTTCCTTGATTGAATTAGCTCTCACACCAATATTTGCGTCTAGATCCTTTGCTTTGAGGGCTATCTGAAAACGGCTGTGGCGCTGAAGTTGCCTGTGAATGTGGAGTTGGTGGCATGTGAAACCTGCATGTGGAGCATTCGTTTGTGTGGGATGCTCACCAAGCTTCATTTCAGTCGAAGGCACTCAAAGGGCACTAAGCATAGAGTGTGAAAACTGAGTTTCCTTGAGAGCTGCTTGGAAGCCTGATGGTGTGTGAAGTTAGTGAGCCAAATGGAGTTGTTCTCCCACAAGAACCACTCAGCTGATCCTTCTTCAATATGCCCTTCACCAACATGCAGTGTTTCCTTGATTGAATTAGCTCTCACACCAATATTTGCGTCTAGAGCCTTTACATTGAGGGCTATCTGAAAACAGCTGTGGCGCAGAAGTTGACTGAGAATGTGGAGTTGGTGGCATGTGAAACCCGCTTGTGGAGCATTCGTTTGTGTGGGATGCTCACCAAGCTTCATCTCAGTCCTAGGCACTCAAAGCGCACTAAGCATAGAGTGTGAAAACTGAGTTTTCTGGAGAGCTGCTTGGAAGCCTGATGGTGTGTGAAGTTAGTGAGCCAAATGGAGTTGTTCTCCCACAAGAACCACTCGGCTGATCCTTCTTCAATATGCCCTTCACCAACATGCAGTGTTTCCTTGATTGAATTAGCTCTCACACCAATATTTGCGTCTAGAGCATTTGCATTGAGGGCTATCTGAAAACGGCTGTGGCGCTGAAGTTGCCTGTGAATGTGGAGTTGGTGGCATGTGAAACCCGCATGTGGAGCATTCGTTTGTGAGGGATGCTCTACCAGATTCATTCGTAGATAATGCACTCAAAGGGCACTAGGCATAGAGTGTGAAAACTGAGTTTCCTTGAGAGCTGCTTGGAAGCCTGATGCTGTGTGAAATTAGTGAGCCAAATGGAATTGTTCTCCCACAAGAACCACTCGGCTGATCCTTCTTCAATATGCCCTTCACCAACATGCAGTGTTTCCTTGATTGAATTAGCTCTCACACCAATATTTGCATAGAGACTTTGCATTGAGGGCTATCTGAAAACGGCTGTGGCACTGAAGTTGCCTGTGAATGTGGAGTTGGTGGCATGTGAAACCCGCATGTGGAGCATTCGTTTGTGTGGATGCTCACCAAGCTTCATTTCAGTCGAAGGCACTCAAAGGGCACTAAGCATAGAGTGTGAAAACTGAGTTTCCTTGAGAGCTGCTTGGAAGCCTGATGGTGTGTGAAGTTAGTGAGCCAAATGGAGTTGTTCTCCCACAAGAACCACTCAGCGGATCCTTCTTCAATATGCCCTTCACCAACATGCAGTGTTTCCTTGGTTGAATTAGCTCTCACACCAATATTTGCGTCTAGAGCCTTTGCATTGAGGGCTATCTGAAAACGGTTGTGGCGCTGAAGTTGCCTGTGAATGTGGAGTTGGTGGCATGTGAAACCCGCATGTGGAGCATTCGTTTGTGTGGGATGCTCTACCAGGTTCATTCGTAGATAATGCACTCAAAGGGCACTAAGCATAGAGTGTGAAAACTGAGTTTTCTGGAGAGCTGCTTGGAAGCCTGATGGTGTGTGAAGTTAGTGAGCCAAATGGAGTTGTTCTCCCACAAGAACCACTCGGCTGATCCTTCTTCAATATGCCGTTCACCAACATGCAGTGTTTCCTTGATTGAATTAGCTCTCACACCAATTTTTGCGTCTAGAGCCTTTGCATTGAGGGCTATCTGAAAATGGCTGTGGCGCTGAAGTTGCCTGTGAATGTGGAGTTGATGGCATGTGAAACCCGCATGTGGAGCATTCGTTTGTGTGGGATGCTCACCAAGTTTCATTTTAGTCCTAGGCACTCAAAGGGCACTAAGCATAGAGTGTGAAAACTGAGTTTCCTTGAGAGCTGCTTGGAAGCCTGATGGTGTGTGAAGTTAGTGAGCCAAATGGAGTTGTTCTCCCACAAGAACCACTCGGCTGATCCTTCTTCAATATGCCCTTCACCAACATGCAGTGTTTCCTTGATTGAATTAGCTCTCACACCAATATTTGCGTCTAGAGCCTTTGCATTGAGGGCTATCTGAAAACGGCTGTGGCACTGAAGTTGCCTGAGAATGTGGAGTTGGTGGCATGTGAAACCCGCATGTGGAGCATTCGTTTGTGTGGGATGCTCTACCAGATTCATTCCTAGATAATGCACTCAAAGGGCACTAAGCATAGAGTGTGAAAACTGAGTTTCCTTGAGAGCTGCTTGGAAGCCTGATGGTGTGTGAAGTTAGTGAGACAAATGGAATTGTTCTCCCACAAGAACCACTCGGCTGATCCTTCTTCAATATGCCCTTCACCACCATGCAGTGTTTCCTTGATTGAATTAGCTCTCACACCAATATTTGCGTCTAGATCCTTTGCTTTGAGGGCTATCTGAAAACGGCTGTGGCGCTGAAGTTGCCTGTGAATGTGGAGTTGGTGGCATGTGAAACCTGCATGTGGAGCATTCGTTTGTGTGGGATGCTCACCAAGCTTCATTTCAGTCGAAGGCACTCAAAGGGCACTAAGCATAGAGTGTGAAAACTGAGTTTCCTTGAGAGCTGCTTGGAAGCCTGATGGTGTGTGAAGTTAGTGAGCCAAATGGAGTTGTTCTCCCACAAGAACCACTCGGCTGATCCTTCTTCAATATGCCCTTCACCAACATGCAGTGTTTCCTTGATTGAATTAGCTCTCACACCAATATTTGCGTCTAGAGCCTTTGCATTGAGGGCTATCTGAAAACGGCCGCGGCTCAGAAGTTGCCTGAGAATGTGGAGTTGGTGGCATGTGAAACCCGCATGTGGAGCATTCGTTTGTGTTTGATGTTCACCAAGTTTCTTTTCAGTCCTAGATACTCAAAGGGCACTAAGCATAGAATGTGAAAACTGAGTTTCCTTTAGAGCTGCTTGGAAGCCTGATGGTGTGTGAAGTTAGTGAGCCAAATGGAGTTGTTCTCCCACATGAACCACTCGGCTGATCCTTCTTCAATATGCCCTTCACCAACATGCAGTGTTTCCTTGATTGAATTAGCTCTCACATCAATATTTGTGTCTAGAGCCTTTGCATTGAGGGCTATCTGAAAACGGCTGTGGCGCTGAAGTTGCCTGTGAATGTGGAGTTGGTGGCATGTGAAACCCGCATGTGGAGCATTCGTTTGTGTGGGATGCTCTACCAGGTTCTTTCCTAGATAATGCACTCAAAGGGCACTAAGCATAGAGTGTGAAAACTGAGTTTCCTTGAGAGCTGCTTGGAAGCCTGATGGTGTGTGAAGTTAGTGAGCCAAATGGAATTGTTCTCCCACAAGAACCACTCGGCTGATCCTTCTTCAATATGCCCTTCACCAACATGTAGTGTTTCCTTGATTGAATTAGCTCTCACACCAATACTTGCATCTAGAGCCTTTGCATTGAGGGCTATCTGAAAACGGCTGTGGCGCTGAAGTTGCCTGTGAATGTGGAGTTGGTGGCATGTGAAACCCGGATGTGCAGCAATCGTTTGTGTGGGATGCTCACCAAGTTTCATTTCAGTCCTCGGTACTCAAAGGGTACTAAGCATAGAGTGTGAAAACTGAGTTTCCTTGAGAGCTGCTTGGAAGCCTGATGGTGTGTGAAGTTAGTGAGCCAAATGGAGTTGTTCTCCCACAAGAACCACTCGGCTGATCCTTCTTCAATATGCCCTTCACCAACATGCAGTGTTTCCTTGATTGAATTAGCTCTCACACCAATATTTGCGTCTAGAGCCTTTACATTGAGGGCTATCTGAAAACAGCTGTGGCGCTGAAGTTGCCTGAGAATGTGGAGTTGGTGGCATGTGAAACCCGCATGTGGAGCATTCGTTTGTGTGGGATGCTCACCAAGCTTCATTTCAGTCCTAGGCACTCAAAGGGCACTAAGCATAGAGTGTGAAAACTGAGTTTTCTTGAGAGCTGCTTGGAAGCCTGATGGTGTGTGAAGTTACTGAGCCAAATGGAGTTGTTCTCCCACAAGAACCACTCGGCTGATCCTTCTTCAATATGCCCTTCACCAACATGCAGTGTTTCCTTGATTGAATTAGCTCTCACACCAATATTTGCGTCTAGAGCCTTTGCATTGAGGGGTATCTGAAAACGGCTGTGGCGCTGAAGTTGGCTGTGAATGTGGAGTTGGTGGCATGTGAAACCCGCATGTGGAGCATTCGTTTGTGAGGGATGCTCTACCAGATTCATTCGTAGATAATGCACTCAAAGGGCACTAAGCATAGAGTGTGAAAACTGAGTTTCCTTGAGAGCTGCTTGGAAGCCTGATGGTGTGTGAAGTTAGTGAGCCAAATGGAGTTGTTCTCCCACAAGAACCACTCGGCTGATCCTTCTTCAATATGCCCTTCACCAACATGCAGTGTTTCCTTGATTGAATTAGCTCTCACACCAATATTTGCGTCTAGATCCTTTGCTTTGAGGGCTATCTGAAAACGGCAGTGGCGCTGAAGTTGCCTGTGAATGTGGAGTTGGTGGCATGTGAAACCCGCATGTGGAGCATTCGTTTGTGTGGGATGCTCACCAAGCTTCATTTCAGTCGAAGGCACTCAAAGGGCACTAAGCATAGAGTGTGAAAACTGAGTTTCCTTGAGAGCTGCTTGGAAGCCTGATGGTGTGTGAAGTTAGTGAGCCAAATGGAGTTGTTCTCCCACAAGAACCACTCGGCTGATCCTTCTTCAATATGCCCTTCACCACCATGCAGTGTTTCCTTGATTGAATTAGCTCTCACACCAATATTTGCGTCTAGTGCCTTTGCATTGAGGGCTATCTGAAAACGGCTGTGGCGCTGAAGTTGCCTGTGAATGTGGAGTTGGTGGCATGTGAAACCCGCATGTGGAGCATTCGTTTGTGTGGGATGCTCTACCAGGTTCATTCCTAGATAATGCACTCAAAGGGAACTAAGGATAGAGTGTGAAAACTGAGTTTCCTTGAGAGCTGCTTGGAAGCCTGATGGTGTGTGAAGTTAGTGAGCCAAATGGAGTTGTTCTCCCACAAGAACCACTCGGCTGATCCTTCTTCAATATGCCCTTCACCAACATGCAGTGTTTCCTTGATTGAATTAGCTCTCACACCAATATTTGCGTCTAGTGCCTTTGCATTGAGGGCTATCTGAAAACGGCTGTGGCGCTGAAGTTGCCTGAGAATGTGGAGTTGGTGGCATGTGAAACCCGCATGTGGAGCATTCGTTTGTGTGGGATGCTCTACCAGGTTCATTTCTAGATAATGCACTCAGAGGGCACTAAGCATAGAGTGTGAAAACTGAGTTTCCTTGAGAGCTGCTTGGAAGCCTGATGGTGTGTGAAGTTAGTGAGCCAAATGGAGTTGTTCTCCCACAAGAACCACTCGGCTGATCCTTCTTCAATATGCCCTTCACCAACATGCAGTGTTTCCTTGATTGAATTAGCTCTCACATCAGTATTTGCGTCTAGAGCCTTTGCATTGAGGGCTCTCTGAAAACGGCTGTGGCGCTGAAGTTGCCTGTGAATGTGGAGTTGCTGGCATGTGAAACCCGCATGTGCAGCATTCGTTTGTGTGGGATGCTCTACCAAGTTTATTTCTGGTTAATGCACTCAAAGGCACTAAGCATAGAGTGTGAAAACTGAGTTTTCTGGAGAGCTGCTTGGAAGCCTGATGGTGTGTGAAGTTAGTGAGCCAAATGGAGTTGTTCTCCCACAACAACCACTCGGCTGATCCTTCTTCAAAATGCCCTTCACCAACATGCAGTGTTTCCTTGATTGAATTAGCTCTCACATCAATATTTGCGTCTACAGCCTTTGCATTGAGGGTTCTCTGAAAACGGCTGTGGCGCTGAAGTTGCCTGTGAATGTGGAGTTGGTGGCATGTGAAACCCGCATGTGGAGCATTCGTTTGTGTGGGATGCTCACCAAGCTTCATTTCAGTCGAAGGCACTCAAAGGGCACTAAGCATAGAGTGTGAAAACTGAGTTTCCTTTAGAGCTGCTTGGAAACCTGATGGTGTGTGAAGTTAGTGAGCCAAATGGAGTTGTTCTCCCACAAGAACCACTCGGCTGATCCTTCTTCAATATGCCCTTCACCAACATGCAGTGTTTCCTTGATTGAATTAGCTCTCACACCAATATTTGCGTCTAGAGCCTTTGCATTGAGGGCTATCTGAAAACGGCTGTGGCGCTGAAGTTGCCTGAGAATGTGGAGTTGGTGGCATGTGAAATCCGCATGTGGAGCATTCGTTTGTGTGGGATGCTCACCAAGCTTCATTTCAGTCGAAGGCACTCAAAGGGCACTAAGCATAGAGTGTGAAAACTGAGTTTCCTTGAGAGCTGCTTGGAAGCCTGATGGTGTGTGAAGTTAGTGAGCCAAATGGAGTTGTTCTCCCACAAGAACCACTCGGCTGATCCTTCTTCAATATGCCCTTCACCAACATGCAGTGTTTCCTTGATTGAATTAGCTCTCACACCAATATTTGCGTCTAGAGCCCTTGCATTGAGGGCTATCTGAAAATGGCAGTGGCGCTGAAGTTGCCTGAGAATGTGGAGTTGGTGGCATGTGAAACCCGCATGTGGAGCTTTCGTTTGTGTGGGATGCTCAACCAGGTTCATTCCTAGATAATGCACTCAAAGGGCACTAATCATAGAGTGTGAAAACTGAGTTTCCTTGAGAGCTGCTTGGAAGCCTGATGGTGTGTGAAGTTAGTGAGCCAAATGGAGTTGTTCTCCCACAAGAACCACTCGGCTGATCCTTCTTCAATATGCCCTTCACCAACATGCAGTGTTTCCTTGATTGAATTAACTCTCACACCAATCTATGCGTCCAGAGCCTTTGCATTGAGGGCTATCTGAAAATGGCTGTGGCGCTGAAGTTGCCTGAGAATGTGGAGTTGGTGGCATGTGAATCCCGCATGTGAAGCATTCGTTTGTGTGGGATGCTCTACCAGGTTCATTCCTAGATAATGCACTCAAAGGGCACTAAGCATAGAGTGTGAAAACTGAGTTTCCTTGAGAGCTGCTTGGAAGCCTGATGGTGTGTGAAGTTAGTGAGCCAAATGGAGTTGTTCTCCCACAAGAACCACTCGGCTGATCCTTCTTCAATATGCCCTTCACCAACATGCAGTGTTTCCTTGATTGAATTAGCTCTCACACCAATATTTGCGTCTAGAGCCTTTGCATTGAGGGCTATCTGAACACGGCTGTGGCGCTGAAGTTGCCTGTGAATGTGGAGTTGGTGGCATGTGAAACCCGCATGTGGAGCATTCGTTTGTGTGGGATGCTCACCAAGTTTCATTTCAGTCCTAGGTACTCAAAGGGCACTAAGCATAGAGTGTGAAAACTGAGTTTCCTGGAGAGCTGCTTCTTGGAAGCCTGATGGTGTGTGAAGTTAGTGAGCCAAATGGAGTTGTTCTCCCACAAGAACCACTCGGCTGATCCTTCTTCAAAATGCCCTTCACCAACATGCAGTGTTTCCTTGATTGAATTAGCTCTCACATCAATATTTGCGTCTACAGCCTTTGCATTGAGGGTTCTCTGAAAACGGCTGTGGCGCTGAAGTTGCCTGTGAATGTGGAGTTGGTAGCATGTGAAACCCGCATGTGGAGCATTCGTTTGTGTGGGATGCTCACCAAGCTTCATTTCAGTCCTAGGCACTCAACGGGCACTAAGCATAGAGTGTGAAAACTGAGTTTCCTTTAGAGCTGCTTGGAAACCTGATGGTGTGTGAAGTTAGTGAGCCAAATGGAGTTGTTCTCCCACAAGAACCACTCGGCTGATCCTTCTTCAATATGCCCTTCACCAACATGCAGTGTTTCCTTGATTGAATTAGCTCTCACACCAAAACTTGCGTCTAGAGCCTTTACATTGAGGGCTATCTGAAAACGGCTGTGGCGCTGAAGTTGCCTGAGAATGTGGAGTTGGTGGCATGTGAAACCCGCATGTGGAGCATTCGTTTGTGTGGGATGCTCTACCAGGTTCATTTCTAGATAATGCACTCAGAGGGCACTAAGCATAGAGTGTGAAAACTGAGTTTCCTTGAGAGCTGCTTGGAAGCCTGATGGTGTGTGAAGTTAGTGAGCCAAATGGAGTTGTTCTCCCACAAGAACCACTCGGCTGATCATTCTTCAATATGCCCTTCACCAACATGCAGTGTTTCCTTGATTGAATTAGCTCTCACACCAATATTTGCGTCTAGAGCCTTTGCATTGAGGGCTATCTGAAAACGGCTGTGGCGCTGAAGTTGCCTGAGAATGTGGAGTTGGTGGCATGTGAAACCCGCATGTGGAGCATTCGTTTGTGTGGGATGCTCACCAAGCTTCATTTCAGTCGAAGGCACTCAAAGGGCACTAAGCATAGAGTGTGAAAACTGAGTTTCCTTGAGAGCTGCTTGGAAGCCTGATGGTGTGTGAAGTTAGTGAGCCAAATGGAGTTGTTCTCCCACAAGAACCACTCGGCTGATCCTTCTTCAATATGCCCTTCACCAACATGCAGTGTTTCCTTGATTGAATTAGCTCTCACACCAAAACTTGCGTCTAGAGCCTTTACATTGAGGGCTATCTGAAAACGGCTGTGGCGCTGAAGTTGCCTGAGAATGTGGAGTTGGTGGCATGTGAAACCCGCATGTGGAGCATTCGTTTGTGTGGGATGCTCTACCAGGTTCATTTCTAGATAATGCACTCAGAGGGCACTAAGCATAGAGTGTGAAAACTGAGTTTCCTTGAGAGCTGCTTGGAAGCCTGATGGTGTGTGAAGTTAGTGAGCCAAATGGAGTTGTTCTCCCACAAGAACCACTCGGCTGATCATTCTTCAATATGCCCTTCACCAACATGCAGTGTTTCCTTGATTGAATTAGCTCTCACACCAATATTTGCGTCTAGAGCCTTTGCATTGAGGGCTATCTGAAAACGGCTGTGGCGCTGAAGTTGCCTGAGAATGTGGAGTTGGTGGCATGTGAAACCCGCATGTGGAGCATTCGTTTGTGTGGGATGCTCACCAAGCTTCATTTCAGTCCTAGGCACTCAAAGGGCACTAAGCATAGAGTGTGAAAACTGAGTTTCCTTGAGAGCTGCTTGGAAGCCTGATGGTGTGTGAAGTTAGTGAGCCAAATGGAGTTGTTCTCGCACAAGAACCACTCGGATGATCCTTCTTCAATATGCCCTTCACCAACATGCAGTGTTTCCTTGATTGAATTAGCTCTCACACCAATATTTGCGTCTAGAGCGCTTGCATTGAGGGCTATCTGAAAATGGCTGTGGCGCTGAAGTTGCCTGAGAATGTGGAGTTGGTGGCATGTGAAACCCGCATGTGGAGCTTTCGTTTGTGTGGGATGCTCAACCAGGTTCATTCCTAGATAATGCACTCAAAGGGCACTAATCATAGAGTGTGAAAACTGAGTTTCCTTGAGAGCTGCTTGGAAGCCTGATGGTGTGTGAAGTTAGTGAGCCAAATGGAGTTGTTCTCCCACAAGAACCACTCGGCTGATCCTTCTTCAATATGCCCTTCACCAACATGCAGTGTTTCCTTGATTGAATTAACTCTCACACCAATATTTGCGTCCAGAGCCTTTGCATTGAGGGCTATCTGAAAATGGCTGTGGCGCTGAAGTTGCCTGAGAATGTGGAGTTGGTGGCATGTGAATCCCGCATGTGAAGCATTCGTTTGTGTGGGATGCTCTACCAGGTTCATTCCTAGATAATGCACTCAAAGGGCACTAAGCATAGAGTGTGAAAACTGAGTTTCCTTGAGAGCTGCTTGGAAGCCTGATGGTGTGTGAAGTTAGTGAGCCAAATGGAGTTGTTCTCCCACAAGAACCACTCGGCTGATCCTTCTTCAATATGCCCTTCACCAACATGCAGTGTTTCCTTGATTGAATTAGCTCTCACACCAATATTTGCGTCTAGAGCCTTTGCATTGAGGGCTATCTGAAAACGGCTGTGGCGCTGAAGTTGCCTGTGAATGTGGAGTTGGTGGCATGTGAAACCCGCATGTGGAGCATTCGTTTGTGTGGGATGCTCACCAAGTTTCATTTCAGTCCTAGTCACTCAAAGGGCACTAAGCATAGAGTGTGAAAACTGAGTTTCCTGGAGAGCTGCTTCTTGGAAGCCTGATGGTGTGTGAAGTTAGTGAGCCAAATGGAGTTGTTCTCCCACAAGAACCACTCGGCTGATCCTTCTTCAATATGCCCTTCACCAACATGCAGTGTTTCCTTGATTGAATTAGCTCTCACACCAATATTTGCTTCTAGAGCCTTTGCATTGAGGGCTATGTGAAAACGGCTGTGGCGCTGAAGTTGCCTGTGAATGTGGAGTTGGTGGCATGTGAAACCCGCATGTGGAGCATTCGTTTGTGTGGGATGCTCACCAAGCTTCATTTCAGTCCAAGGCACTCAAAGGGCACTAAGCATAGAGTGTGAAAACTGAGTTTCCTTGAGAGCTGCTTGGAAGCCTGATGGTGTGTGAAGTTAGTGAGCCAAATGGAGTTGTTCTCCACAAGAACCACTCGGCTGATCCTTCTTCAATATGCCCTTCACCAACATGCAGTGTTTCCTTGATTGCATTAGCTCTCACACCAATATTTGCGTCTACAGCATTTGCATTGAGGGCTATCTGGAAACGCCTGTGGCGCTGAAGTTGCCTGTGAATGTGGAGTTGGTGGCATGAGAAACCCGCATGTGGAGCATTCGTTTGTGTGGGATGTTCACCAAGCTTCATTTCAGTCCTAGGCACTCAAAGGGCACTAAGCATAGAGTGTGAAAACTGAGTTTCCTTGAGAGCTGCTTGGAAGCCTGATGGTGTGTGAAGTTAGTGAGCCAAATGGAGTTGTTCTCCCACAAGAACCACTCGGCTGATCCTTCTTCAATATGCCCTTCACCAACATGCAGTGTTTCCTTGATTGAATTAGCTCTCACACCAATATTTGCGTCTAGAGCCCTTGCATTGAGGGCTATCTGAAAATGGCTGTGGCGCTGAAGTTGCCTGTCAATGTGGAGTTGGTGGCATGTGAAACCCGCATGTGGAGCATTCGTTTGTGTGGGATGCTCAACCAGGTTCATTCCTAAATAATGCACTCAAAGCGCACTAAGCATAGAGTGCGAAAACTGAGTTTCCTTGAGAGCTGCTTGGAAGCCTGATGGTGTGTGAAGTTAGTGAGCCAAATGGAGTTGTTCTCCCACAAGAACCACTCGGCTGATCCTTCTTCAATATGCCCTTCACCAACATGCAGTGTTTCCTTGATTGAATTAGCTCTCACACCAATATTTGCGTCCAGAGCCTTTGCATTGAGGGCTATCTGAAAATGGTTGTGGCGCTGAAGTTGCTTGAGAATGTGGAGTTGGTGGCATGTGAATCCCGCATGTGAAGCATTCGTTTGTGTGGGATGCTCTACCAGGTTCATTCCTAGATAATGCACTCAAAGGGCACTAAGCATAGAGTGTGAAAACTGAGTTTCCTTGAGAGCTGCTTGGAAGCCTGATGGTGTGTGAAGTTAGTGAGCCAAATGGAGTTGTTCTCCCACAAGAACCACTCGGCTGATCCTTCTTCAATATGCCCTTCACCAACATGCAGTGTTTCCTTGATTGAATTAGCTCTCACACCAATATTTGCGTCTAGAGCCTTTGCATTGAGGGCTATCTGAAAACGGCTGTGGCGCTGAAGTTGCCTGTGAATGTGGAGTTGGTGGCATGTGAAACCCGCATGTGGAGCATTCGTTTGTGTGGGATGCTCTACCAAGTTCATTCCTAGATAATGCACTCAAAGGGCACTAAGCATAGAGTGTGAAAACTGAGTTTCCTTGAGAGCTGCTTGGAAGCCTGATGGTGTGTGAAGTTAGTGAGCCAAATGGAGTTGTTCTCCCACAAGAACCATTCGGCTGATCCTTCTTCAATATGCCCTTCACCAACATGCAGTGTTTCCTTGATTGAATTAGCTCTCACACCAATATTTGCATCCAGAGCCTTTGCATTGAGGGCTATCTGAAAACGGCTGTGGCGCTGAAGTTGCCTGAGAATGTGGAGTTGGTGGCATGTGAAACCCGCATGTGGAGCTTTCGTTTGTGTGGGATGCTCTACCAGGTTCATTCCTAGATAATGCACTCAAAGGGCACTAAGCATACAGTGTGAAAACTGAGTTTCCTTGAGAGCTGCTTGGAAGCCTGATGGTGTGTGAAGTTAGTGAGCCAAATGGAGTTGTTCTCCCACAAGAACCACTCGGCTGATCCTTCTTCAATATGCCCTTCACCAACATGCAGTGTTTTCTTGATTGAATTAGCTCTCACACCAATATTTGCGTCCAGAGCCTTTGCATTGAGGGCTGTCTGAAAACTGCTGTGGCGCTGAAGTTGTCTGAGAATGTGGAGTTGGTGGCATGTGAAACCCGCATGTGGAGCATTCGTTTGTGTGGGATGCTCTACCAGGTTCATTCCTAGATAATGCACTCAAAGGGCACTAAGCATAGAGTGTGAAAACTGAGTTTCCTTGAGAGCTGCTTGGAAGCCTGATGGTGTGTGAAGTTAGTGAGCCAAATGGAGTTGTTCTCCCACAAGAACCACTCGGCTGATCCTTCTTCAATATGCCCTTCACCAACATGCAGTGTTTCCTTGGTTGAATTAGCTCTCACACCAATATTTGTGTCTAGAGCCTTTGCATTGAGGGCTATCTGAAAACGACTGTGGCGCTGAAGTTGCCTGTGAATGTGGAGTTGGTGGCATGTGAAAACCGTATGTGGAGCATTCGTTTGTGTGGGATGCTCTACCAGGTTCATTCCTAGATAATGCACTCAAAGGGCACTAAGCATAGAGTGTGAAAACTGAGTTTCCTTGAGAGCTGCTTGGAAGCCTGATGGTGTGTGAAGTTAGTGAGCCAAATGGAGTTGTTCTCCCACAAGAACCACTCGGCTGATCCTTCTTCAATATGCCCTTCACCAACATGCAGTGTTTCCTTGTTTGAATTAGCTCTCACACCAATATTTGCGTCTAGAGCCTTTGCATTGAGGGCTATCTGAAAACGGCTGTGGCGCTGAAGTTGCCTGAGAATATGGAGTTGGTGGCATGTGAAACCCGCATGTGGAGCATTCGTTTGTGTGGGATGCTCTACCAGGTTCATTCCTAGATGATGCACTCAAAGGGCACTAAGCATAGAGTGTGAAAACTGAGTTTCCTTGAGAGCTGCTTGGAAGCCTGATGGTGTGTGAAGTTAGTGAGCCAAATGGAGTTGTTCTCCCACAAGAACCACTCGGCTGATCCTTCTTCAATATGCCCTTCACCAACATGCAGTGTTTCCTTGATTGAATTACCTCTCACACCAATATTTGTGTCTAGAGCCTTTGCATTGAGGGCTATCTGAAAACGGCTGTGGTGCTGAAGTTGCCTGTGAATGTGGAGTTGGTGGCATGTGAAACCCGCATGTGGAGCATTCGTTTGTGTGGGATGCTCACCAAGCTTCATTTCAGTCCTAGGCACTCAAAGGGCACTAAGCATAGAGTGTGAAAACTGAGTTTCCTTGAGAGCTGCTTGGAAGCCTGATGGTGTGTGAAGTTAGTGAGCCAAATGGAGTTGTTCTCCCACAAGAACCACTTGGCTGATCCTTCTTCAATATGCCCTTCACCAACATGCAGTGTTTCCTTGATTGAATTAGCTCTCACACCAATCTATGCGTCTAGAGCCCTTGCATTGAGGGCTATCTGAAAACGGCTGTGGCGCTGAAGTTGCCTGTGAATGTGGAGTTGGTGGCATGTGAAACCCGCATGTGGAGCATTCGTTTGTGTGGGATGCTCACAACGTTTCATTTCAGTCGAAGGCACTCAAAGGGCACTAAGCATAGAGTGTGAAAACTGAGTTTCCTGGAGAGCTGCTTGGAAGCCTGATGGTGTGTGAAGTTAGTGAGCCAAATGGAGTTGTTCTCCCACAAGAACCACTCAGCTGATCCTTCTTCAATATGCCCTTCACCAACATGCAGTGTTTCCTTGATTGAATTAGCTCTCACACCAATATTTGCGTCTAGAGCCTTTGCATTGAGGGCTATCTGAAAACGGCTGCGGCGCTGAAGTTGCCTGTCAATGTGGAGTTGGTGGCATGTGAAACCCGCATGTGGAGCATTCGTTTGTGTGGGATGCTCACCAAGCTTCATTTCAGTCCTAGGCACTCAAAGGGCACTAAGCATAGAGTGTGAAAACTGAGTTTCCTTGAGAGCTGCTTGGAAGCCTGATGGTGTGTGAAGTTAGTGAGCCAAATGGAGTTGTTCTCCCACAAGAACCACTTGGCTGATCCTTCTTCAATATGCCCTTCACCAACATGCAGTGTTTCCTTGATTGAATTAGCTCTCACACCAATCTATGCGTCTAGAGCCCTTGCATTGAGGGCTATCTGAAAACGGCTGTGGCGCTGAAGTTGCCTGTGAATGTGGAGTTGGTGGCATGTGAAACCCGCATGTGGAGCATTCGTTTGTGTGGGATGCTCACAACGTTTCTTTTCAGTCCTAGGTACTCAAAGGGCACTAAGCATAGAGTGTGAAAACTGAGTTTCCTGGAGAGCTGCTTGGAAGCCTGATGGTGTGTGAAGTTAGTGAGCCAAATGGAGTTGTTCTCCCACAAGAACCACTCAGCTGATCCTTCTTCAATATGCCCTTCACCAACATGCAGTGTTTCCTTGATTGAATTAGCTCTCACACCAATATTTGCGTCTAGAGCCTTTGCATTGAGGGCTATCTGAAAACGGCTGCGGCGCTGAAGTTGCCTGTCAATGTGGAGTTGGTGGCATGTGAAACCCGCATGTGGAGCATTCGTTTGTGTGGGATGCTCACCAAGCTTCATTTCAGTCCTAGGCACTCAAAGGGCACTAAGCATAGAGTGTGAAAACTGAGTTTCCTTGAGAGCTGCTTGGAAGCCTGATGGTGTGTGAAGTTAGTGAGCCAAATGGAGTTGTTCTCCCACAAGAACCATTCGGCTGATCCTTCTTCAATATGCCCTTCACCAACATGCAGTGTTTCCTTGATTGAATTAGCTCTCACACCAATATTTGCGTCCAGAGCCTTTGCATTGAGGGCTATCTGAAAACGGCTGTGGCGCTGAAGTTGCCTGAGAATGTGGAGTTGGTGGCATGTGAAACCCGCATGTGGAGCATTCGTTTGTGTGGGATGCTCTACCAGGTTCATTCCTAGATAATGCACTCAAAGGGCACTAAGCATAGAGTGTGAAAACTGAGTTTCCTTGAGAGCTGCTTGGAAGCCTGATGGTGTGTGAAGTTAGTGAGCCAAATGGAGTTGTTCTCCCACAAGAACCACTCGGCTGATCCTTCTTCAATATGCCCTTCACCAACATGCAGTGTTTTCTTGATTGCATTAGCTCTCACACCAATATTTGCGTCCAGAGCCTTTGCATTGAGGGCTGTCTGAAAACTGCTGTGGCGCTGAAGTTATCTGGGAATGTGGAGTTGGTGGCATGTGAAACCCGCATGTGGAGCATTCGTTTGTGTGGGATGCTCTACCAAGTTCATTCCTAGATAATGCACTCAAAGGGCACTAAGCATAGAGTGTGAAAACTGAGTTTCCTTGAGAGCTGCTTGGAAGCCTGATGGTGTGTGAAGTTAGTGAGCCAAATGGAGTTGTTCTCCCACAAGAACCACTCGGCTGATCCTTCTTCAATATGCCCTTCACCAACATGCAGTGTTTCCTTGATTGAATTAGCTCTCACACCAATATTTGCGTCCAGAGCCTTTGCATTGAGGGCTATCTGAAAACGGCTGTGGCGCTGAAGTTGCCTGAGAATGTGGAGTTGGTGGCATGAAAACCCGCATGTGGAGCATTCGTTTGTGTGGGATGCATACCAAGTTTCATTTCAGTCCAAGGCACTCAAAGGGCACTAAGCATAGAGTGTGAAAACTGAGTTTCCTTGAGAGCTGCTTGGAAGCCTGATGGTGTGTGAAGTTAGTGAGCCAAATGGAGTTGTTCTCCCACAAGAACCACTCGGCTGATCCTTCTTCAATATGCCCTTCACCAACATGCAGTGTTTCCTTGATTGAATTAGCTCTCACACCAATATTTGCGTCTAGAGCCTTTGCATTGAGGGCTATCTGAAAACGGCTGTAGCGCTGAAGTTGCCTGTGAATGTGGAGTTGGTGGCATGTGAAACCCGCATGTGGAGCATTCGTTTGTGTGGGATGCTCTACCAGATTCATTCCTAGATAATGCACTCAAAGGGCACTAAGCATATAGTGTGAAAACTGAGTTTCCTTGAGAGCTGCTTGGAAGCCTGATGGTGTGTGAAGTTAGTGAGCCAAATGGAGTTGTTCTCCCACAAGAACCACTCGGCTGATCCTTCTTCAATATGCCCTTCACCAACATGCAGTGTTTCCTTGATTGAATTAGCTCTCACACCAATATTTGCGTCTAGAGCCTTTGCATTGAGGGCTATCTGAAAACGGCTGTAGCGCTGAAGTTGCCTGTGAATGTGGAGTTGGTGGCATGTGAAACCCGCATGTGGAGCATTCGTTTGTGTGGGATGCTCTACCAGGTTCATTCCGAGATAATGCACTCAAAGGGCACTAAGCATAGAGTGTGAAAACTGAGTTTCCTTGAGAGCTGCTTGGAAGCCTGATGGTGTGTGAAGTTAGTGAGCCAAATGGAGTTGTTCTCCCACAAGAACCACTCGGCTGATCCTTCTTCAATATGCCCTTCACCAACATGCAGTGTTTCCTTGGTTGAATTAGCTCTCACACCAATATTTGTGTCTAGAGCCTTTGCATTGAGGGCTATCTGAAAACGACTGTGGCGCTGAAGTTGCCTGTGAATGTGGAGTTGGTGGCATGTGAAAACCGTATGTGGAGCATTCGTTTGTGTGGGATGCTCTACCAGGTTCATTCCTAGATAATGCACTCAAAGGGCACTAAGCATAGAGTGTGAAAACTGAGTTTCCTTGAGAGCTGCTTGGAAGCCTGATGGTGTGTGAAGTTAGTGAGCCAAATGGAGTTGTTCTCCCACAAGAACCACTCGGCTGATCCTTCTTCAATATGCCCTTCACAAACATGCAGTGTTTCCTTGATTGAATTAGCTCTCACACCAATATTTGCGTCTAGAGCCTTTGCATTGAGGGCTATCTGAAAACGGCTGTGGCGCTGAAGTTGCCTGAGAATATGGAGTTGGTGGCATGTGAAACCCGCATGTGGAGCATTCGTTTGTGTGGGATGCTCTACCAGGTTCATTCCTAGATAATGCACTCAAAGGGCACTAAGCATAGAGTGTGAAAACTGAGTTTCCTTGAGAGCTGCTTGGAAGCCTGATGGTGTGTGAAGTTAGTGAGCCAAATGGAGTTGTTCTCCCACAAGAACCACTCGGCTGATCCTTCTTCAATATGCCCTTCACCAACATGCAGTGTTTCCTTGATTGAATTACCTCTCACACCAATATTTGTGTCTAGAGCCTTTGCATTGAGGGCTATCTGAAAACGGCTGTGGGGCTGAAGTTTCCTGTGAATGTGGAGTTGGTGGCATGTGAAACCCGCATGTGGAGCATTCGTTTGTGTGGGATGCTCACCAAGCTTCATTTCAGTCCTAGGCACTCAAAGGGCACTAAGCATAGAGTGTGAAAACTGAGTTTCCTTGAGAGCTGCTTGGAAGCCTGATGGTGTGTGAAGTTAGTGAGCCAAATGGAGTTGTTCTCCCACAAGAACCACTCGGCTGATCCTTCTTCAATATGCCCTTCACCAACATGCAGTGTTTCCTTGATTGAATTAGCTCTCACACCAATATTTGCGTCTAGATCCTTTGCATTGAGGGCTGTCTGAAAACGGCTGTGGCGCTGAAGTTGCCTGTGAATGTGGAGTTGGTGGCATGTGAAACCCGCATGTGGAGCATTCGTTTGTGTGGGATGCTCTACCAGGTTCATTCCTAGATAATGCACTCAAAGAGCACTAAGCATAGAGTGTGAAAACTGAGTTTCCTTGAGAGCTGCTTGGAAGCCTGATGGTGTGTGAAGTTAGTGAGCCAAATGGAGTTGTTCTCCCACAAGAACCACTCGGCTGATCCTTCTTCAATATGCCCTTCACCAACATGCAGTGTTTCCTTGATTGAATTAGCTCTCACACCAATATTTGCGTCTAGAGCCTTTGCATTGAGCGCTGTCTGAAAACGGCTGTGGCGCTGAAGTTGCCTGTCAATGTGGAGTTGGTGGCATGTGAAACCCGCATGTGGAGCATTCGTTTGTGTGGGATGCTCACCAAGCTTCATTTCAGTCCTAGGCACTCAAAGGGCACTAAGCATAGAGTGTGAAAACTGAGTTTCTTTGAGAGCTGCTTGGAAGCCTGATGGTGTGTGAAGTTAGTGAGCCAAATGGAGTTGTTCTCCCACAAGAACCACTCGGCTGATCCTTCTTCAATATGCCCTTCACCAACATGCAGTGTTTCCTTGATTGAATTAGCTCTCACACCAATATTTGCGTCTAGTGCCTTTGCATTGAGGGCTATCTGAAAACAGCTGTGGCGCTGAAGTTGCCTGAGAATGTGAAGTTGGTGGCATGTGAAACCCGCAAGTGGAGCATTCGTTTGTGTGGGATGCTCTACAAGGTTCATTCCTAGATAATGCACTCAAAGGGCACTAAGCATAGAGTGTGAAAACTGAGTTTCCTTGAGAGCTGCTTGGAAGCCTGATGGTGTGTGAAGTTAGTGAGCCAAATGGAGTTGTTCTCCCACAAGAACCACTCGGCTGATCCTTCTTCAATATGCCCTTCACCAACATGCAGTGTTTCCTTGATTGAATTAGCTCTCACACCAATATTTGTGTCTAGAGCCTTTGCATTGAGGGCTATCTGAAAACGGCTGTGGCGCTGAAGTTGCCTGTGAATGTGGAGTTGGTGGCATGTGAAACCCGCATGTGGAGCATTCGTTTGTGTGGGATGTTCACCAAGCTTCATTTCAGTCCTAGGCACTCAAAGGGCACTAAGCATAGAGTGTGAAAACTGAGTTTCCTGGAGAGCTGCTTGGAAGCCTGATGGTGTGTGAAGTTAGTGAGCCAAATGGAGTTGTTCTCCCACAAGAACCCCTCGGCTGATCCTTCTTCAATATGCCCTTCACCAACATGCAGTGTTTCCTTGATTGAATTAGCTCTCACACCAATATTTGCGTCTACAGCCTTTGCATTGAGGGCTATCTGAAAACGGCTGTGACGCTGAAGTTGCCTGAGAATGTGGAGTTGGTGGCATATTAAACCTGCATGTGGAGCATTCGTTTGTGTGGGATGCTCTACCAGGATCATTCCTAGATAATGCACTAAAGTGCACTAAGCATAGAGTGTGAAAACTGAGTTTCCTTGAGAGCTGCTTGGAAGCCTGATGGTGTGTGAAGTTAGTGAGCCAAATGGAGTTGTTCTCCCACAAGAACCACTCGGCTGATCCTTCTTCAATATGCCCTTCACCAACATGCAGTGTTTCCTTGATTGAATTAGCTCTCACACCAATATTTGCGTCTAGAGCCTTTGCATTGAGGGCTATCTGAAAACGGCTGTAGCGCTGAAGTTGCCTGTGAATGTGGAGTTGGTGGCATGTGAAACCCGCATGTGGAGCATTCGTTTGTGTGGGATGCTCTACCAGGTTCATTCCTAGATAATGCACTCAAAGGGCACTAAGCATACAGTGTGAAAACTGAGTTTCCTTGAGAGCTGCTTGGAAGCCTAATGGTGTGTGAAGTTAGTGAGCCAAATGGAGTTGTTCTCCCACAAGAACCACTCGGCTGATCCTTCTTCAATATGCCCTTCACCAACATGCAGTGTTTCCTTGATTGAATTAGCTCTCACACCAATATTTGCGTCTAGAGCCTTTGCATTGAGGGCTATCTGAAAACGGCTGTAGCGCTGAAGTTGCCTGAGAATGTGGAGTTGGTGGCATGTGAAACCCGCATGTGGAGCATTCGTTTGTGTGGGATGCTCTACCAGGTTCATTCCTAGATAATGCACTCAAAGGGCACTAAGCATACAGTGTGAAAACTGAGTTTCCTTGAGAGCTGCTTGGAAGCCTGATGGTGTGTGAAGTTAGTGAGCCAAATGGAGTTGTTCTCCCACAAGAACCACTCGGCTGATCCTTCTTCAATATGCCCTTCACCAACATGCAGTGTTTCCTTGATTGAATTAGCTCTCACACCAATATTTGCGTCTAGAGCCTTTGCATTGAGGGCTATCTGAAAACGGCTGTGGCGCTGAAGTTGCCTGTGAATGTGGAGTTGGTGGCATGTGAAACCCGCATGTGGAGCATTCGTTTGTGTGGGATGCTCTACCAGGTTCATTCCTAGATAATGCACTCAAAGGGCACTAAGCATAGAGTGTGAAAACTGAGTTTCCTTGAGAGCTGCTTGGAAGCCTGATGGTGTGTGAAGTTAGTGAGCCAAATGGAGTTGTTCTCCCACAAGAACCACTCGGCTGATCCTTCTTCAATATGCCCTTCACCAACATGCAGTGTTTTCTTGATTGCGTTAGCTCTCACACCAATATTTGCGTCCAGAGCCTTTGCATTGAGGGCTGTCTGAAAACGGCTGTGGCGCTGAAGTTGTCTGAGAATGTGGAGTTGGTGGCATGTGAAACCCGCATGTGGAGCATTCGTTTGTGTGGGATGCTCTAACAGGTTCATTCCTAGATAATGCACTCAAAGGGCACTAAGCATAGAGTGTGAAAACTGAGTTTCCTTGAGAGCTGCTTGGAAGCCTGATGGTGTGTGAAGTTAGTGAGCCAAATGGAGTTGTTCTCCCACAAGAACCACTCGGCTGATCCTTCTTCAATATGCCCTTCACCAACATGCAGTGTTTCCTTGATTGAATTAGCTCTCACACCAATATTTGCGTCTAGAGCCTTTGCATTGAGGGCTATCTGAAAATGGCTGTAGCGCTGAAGTTGCCTGTGAATGTGGAGTTGGTGGCATGTGAAACCCGCATGTGGAGCATTCGTTTGTGTGGGATGCTTACCAAGTTTCATTTCAGTCGAAGGCACTCAAAGGGCACTAAGCATAGAGTGTGAAAACTGAGTTTCCTTGAGAGCTGCTTGGAAGCCTGATGGTGTGTGAAGTTAGTGAGCCAAATGGAGTTGTTCTCCCACAAGAACCACTCGGCTGATCCTTCTTCAATATGCCCTTCACCAACATGCAGTGTTTCCTTGATTGCATTAGCTCTCACACCAATCTATGCTTCCTGAGCCTTTGCATTGAGGGCTATCTGAAAACGGCTGTGGCGCTGAAGTTGCTTGAGAATGTGGAGTTGGTGGCATGTGAAACCCGCATGTGGAGCATTCGTTTGTGTTTGATGCTCACCAACTTTCATTTCAGTCCTAGGCACTCAAAGGGCACTAAGCATAGAGTGTGAAAACTGAGTTTCCTTGAGAGCTGCTTGGAAGCCTGATGGTGTGTGAAGTTAGTGAGCCAAATGGAGTTGTTCTCCCACAAGAACCACTCGGCTGATCCTTCTTCAATATGCCCTTCACCAACATGCAGTGTTTGCTTGATTGAATTAGCTCTCACACCAATATTTGCATCCAGAGCCTTTGCATTGAGGGCTATCTGAAAACGGCTGTGGCACTGAAGTTGCCTGTGAATGTGGAGTTGGTGGCATGTGAAACCCGCATGTGGAGCATTCGTTTGTGTGGGATGCACTACCAGGTACATTCCTAGATGATGCACTCAAAGGGCATTAAGCATACAGTGTGAAAACTGAGTTTCCTTGAGAGCTGCTTGGAAGCCTGATGGTGTGTGAAGTTAGTGCGCCAAATGGAGTTGTTCTCCCACAAGAACCACTCGGCTGATCCTTCTTCAATATGCCCTTCACCAACATGCAGTGTTTCCTTGATTGAATTAGCTCTCACACCAATCTATGCGTCTAGGGCCTTTGCATTGAGGGCTATCTAAAAACGGCTGCGGCGCTGAAGTTGCCTGTGAATGTGGAGTTGGTGGCATGTGAAACCCGCATGTGGAGCATTCGTTTGTGTGGGATCCTCACCTAGCTTCATTAGAATCCTAGGCAGTCAAAGGGCACTAAGCATAGAGTGTGAAAACTGAGTTTCCTTGAGAGCTGCTTGGAAGCCTGATGGTGTGTGAAGTTAGTGAGCCAAATGGAGTTGTTCTCCCACAAGAACCACTCGGCTGATCTTTCTTCAATATGCCCTTCACTAACATGCAGTGTTTCCTTGATTGAATTAGCTCTCACACCAATCTATGCGTCCTGAGCCTTTGCATTGAGGGCTATCTAAAAACGGCTGTGGCGCTGAAGTTGCCTGTGAATGTGGAGTTGGTGGCATGTGAAACCCGCATGTGGAGCATTCGTTTGTGTGGGATGCTCACCAAGCTTCATTTCAGTCCTAGGCACTCAAAGGGCACTAAGCATAGAGTGTGAAAACTGAGTTTCCTTGAGAGCTGCTTGGAAGCCTGATGGTGTGTGAAGTTAGTGAGCCAAATGGAGTTGTTCTCCCACAAGAACCACTCGGCTGATCCTTCTTCAATATGCCCTTCACCAACATGCAGTGTTTCCTTGATTGAAATAGCTCTCACACCAATCTATGCGTCTAGAGCCTTTGCATTGAGGGCTATCTGAAAACGGCTGTGGCGCTGAAGTTGCCTGTGAATGTGGAGTTGGTGGCATGTGAAACCCGCATGTGGAGCATTCGTTTGTGTGGGATGCTCTACCAGGTTCATTCCTAGATAATGCACTCAAAGGGCACTAAGCATAGAGTGTGAAAACTGAGTTTCCTTGAGAGCTGCTTGGAAGCCTGATGGTGTGTGAAGTTAGTGAGCCAAATGGAGTTGTTCTCCCACAAGAACCACTCGGCTGATCCTTCTTCAATATGCCCTTCACCAACATGCAGTGTTTCCTTGATTGAATTAGCTCTCACACCAATATTTGCGTCCAGAGCCTTTGCATTGAAGGCTATCTGAAAACGGCTGTGGTGCTGAAGTTGCCTGTCAATGTGGAGTTGGTGGCATGTGAAACCCGCATGTGGAGCATTCGTTTGTGTGGGATGCTTACCAAGTTTCATTTCAGTCCAAGGCACTCAAAGGGCACTAAGCATAGAGTGTGAAAACTGAGTTTCCTGGAGAGCTGCTTGGAAGCCTGATGGTGTGTGAAGTTAGTGAGCCAAATGGAGTTGTTCTCCCACAAGAACCACTCGGCTGATCCTTCTTCAATATGCCCTTCACCAACATGCAGTGTTTCCTTGATTGAATTAGCTCTCACACCAATATTTGCGTCTAGAGCCTTTGCATTGAGGGCTATCTGAAAACGGCTGTGGCGCTGAAGTTGCCTGTGAATGTGGAGTTGGTGGCATGTGAAACCCGCATGTGGAGCATTCGTTTGTGTGGGATGCACTACCAGGTTCATTCCTAGATAATGCACTCAAAGGGCATTAAGCATGCAGTGTGAAAACTGAGTTTCCTTGAGAGCTGCTTGGAAGCCTGATGGTGTGTGAAGTTAGTGAGCCAAATGGAGTTGTTCTCCCACAAGAACCACTCGGCTGATCCTTCTTCAATATGCCCTTCACCAACATGCAGTGTTTGCTTGATTGAATTAGCTCTCACACCAATATTTGCGTCTAGAGCCTTTGCATTGAGGGCTATGTGAAAACAACTGTGGCACTGAAGTTGCCTGTGAATGTGGAGTTGGTGGCATGTGAAACCCGCATGTGGAGCATTCATTTGTGTGGGATGCACTACCAAGTTCATTCCTAGATAATGCACTCAAACGGCATTAAGCATACAGTGTGAAAACTGAGTTTCCTTGAGAGCTGCTTGGAAGCCTGATGGTGTGTGAAGTTAGTGAGCCAAATGGAGTTGTTCTCCCACAAGAACCACTCGGCTGATCCTTCTTCAATATGCCCTTCACCAACATGCAGTGTTTCCTTGATTGAATTAGCTCTCACACCAATCTATGCGTCTAGAGCCCTTGCATTGAGGGCTATCTGAAAAGGGCTGTGGCGCTGAAGTTGCCTGTCAATGTGGAGTTGGTGGCATGTGAAACCCGCATGTGGAGCATTCGTTTGTGTGGGATGCTCTACCAGGTTCATTCCTAGATAATGCACTCAAAGGGCACTAAGCATAGAGTGTGAAAACTGAGTTTCCTTGAGAGCTGCTTGGAAGCCTGATGGTGTGTGAAGTTAGTGAGCCAAATGGAGTTGTTCTCCCACAAGAACCACTCGGCTAATCCTTCTTCAATATGCCCTTCACCAACATGCAGTGTTTCCTTGATTGAATTATCTCTCACACCAATATTTGCGTCCAGAGCCTTTGCATTGAGGGCTGTCTGAAAACTGCTGTGGTGCTGAAGTTGCCTGTCAATGTGGAGTTGGTGGCATGTGAAACCCGCATGTGGAGCATTCGTTTGTGTGGGATGCACTACCAGGTTCATTCCTAGATAATGCACTCAAAGGGCATTAAGCATGCAGTGTGAAAACTGAGTTTCCTTGAGAGCTGCTTGGAAGCCTGATGGTGTGTGAAGTTAGTGAGCCAAATGGAGTTGTTCTCCCACAAGAACCACTCGGCTGATCCTTCTTCAATATGCCCTTCACCAACATGCAGTGTTTGCTTGATTGAATTAGCTCTCACACCAATATTTGCGTCTAGAGCCTTTGCATTGAGGGCTATGTGAAAACAACTGTGGCACTGAAGTTGCCTGTGAATGTGGAGTTGGTGGCATGTGAAACCCGCATGTGGAGCATTCATTTGTGTGGGATGCACTACCAAGTTCATTCCTAGATAATGCACTCAAACGGCATTAAGCATACAGTGTGAAAACTGAGTTTCCTTGAGAGCTGCTTGGAAGCCTGATGGTGTGTGAAGTTAGTGAGCCAAATGGAGTTGTTCTCCCACAAGAACCACTCGGCTGATCCTTCTTCAATATGCCCTTCACCAACATGCAGTGTTTCCTTGATTGAATTAGCTCTCACACCAATCTATGCGTCTAGAGCCCTTGCATTGAGGGCTATCTGAAAAGGGCTGTGGCGCTGAAGTTGCCTGTCAATGTGGAGTTGGTGGCATGTGAAACCCGCATGTGGAGCATTCGTTTGTGTGGGATGCTCTACCAGGTTCATTCCTAGATAATGCACTCAAAGGGCACTAAGCATAGAGTGTGAAAACTGAGTTTCCTTGAGAGCTGCTTGGAAGCCTGATGGTGTGTGAAGTTAGTGAGCCAAATGGAGTTGTTCTCCCACAAGAACCACTCGGCTAATCCTTCTTCAATATGCCCTTCACCAACATGCAGTGTTTCCTTGATTGAATTATCTCTCACACCAATATTTGCGTCCAGAGCCTTTGCATTGAGGGCTGTCTGAAAACTGCTGTGGTGCTGAAGTTGCCTGTCAATGTGGAGTTGGTGGCATGTGAAACCCGCATGTGGAGCATTCGTTTGTGTGGGATGCTCACCAAGCTTCATTTCAGTCCTAGGCAGTCAAAGGGCACTAAGCATAGAGTGTGAAAACTGAGTTTCCTGGAGAGCTGCTTGGAAGCCTGATGGTGTGTGAAGTTAGTGAGCCAAATGGAGTTGTTCTCCCACAAGAACCACTCGGCTGATCCTTCTTCAATATGCCCTTCACCAACATGCAGTGTTTCCTTGATTGAATTAGCTCTCACACCAATATTTGCGTCTAGAGCCTTTACATTGAGGGCTATCTGAAAACAACTGTGGCGCTGAAGTTGCCTGTGAATGTGGAGTTGGTGGCATGTGAAAACCGCATGTGGAGCATTCGTTTGTGTGGGATGCTCTACCAGGTTCATTCCTAGATAATGCACTCAAAGGGCATTAAGCATAGAGTGTGAAAACTGAGTTTCCTTGAGAGCTGCTTGGAAGCCTGATGGTGTGTGAAGTTAGTGAGCCAAATGGAGTTGTTCTCCCACAAGAACCACTCGGCTGATCCTTCTTCAATATGCCCTTCACCAACATGCAGTGTTTCCTTGATTGAATTAGCTCTCACACCAATCTATGCGTCCTGAGCCTTTGCATTGAGGGCTATCTAAAAACGGCTGTGGCGCTGAAGTTGCCTGTGAATGTGGAGTTGGTGGCATGTGAAACCCGCATGTGGAGCATTCGTTTGTGTGGGATGCTCACCAAGCTTCATTTCAGTCCTAGGCAGTCAAAGGGCACTAAGCATAGAGTGTGAAAACTGAGTTTCCTGGAGAGCTGCTTGGAAGCCTGATGGTGTGTGAAGTTAGTGAGCCAAATGGAGTTGTTCTCCCACAAGAACCACTCGGCTGATCCTTCTTCAATATGCCCTTCACCAACATGCAGTGTTTCCTTGATTGAATTAGCTCTCACACCAATCTATGCGTCCTGAGCCTTTGCATTGAGGGCTATCTAAAAACGGCTGTGGCGCTGAAGTTGCCTGTGAATGTGGAGTTGGTGGCATGTGAAACCTGCATGTGGAGCATTTGTTTGTGTGGGATGCTCTACCAGGTTCATTCCTAGATGATGCACTCAAAGGGCACTAAGCATAGAGTGTGAAAACTGAGTTTCCTTGAGAGCTGCTTGGAAGCCTGATGGTGTGTGAAGTTAGTGAGCCAAATGGAGTTGTTCTCCCACAAGAACCACTCGGCTGATCCTTCTTCAATATGCCCTTCACCAACATGCTGTGTTTCCTTGATTGAATTAGCTCTCACACCAATCTATGCGTCCTGAGCCTTTGCATTGAGGGCTATCTAAAAACGGCTGTGGGGCTGAAGTTGCCTGTGAATGTGGAGTTGGTGGCATGTGAAACCCGCATGTGGAGCATTCGTTTGTGTGGGATGCTCACCAAGCTGCATTTCAGTCCTTGGCACTCAAAGGGCACTAAGCATAGAGTGTGAAAACTGAGTTTCCTGGAGAGCTGCTTGGAAGCCTGATGGTGTGTGAAGTTAGTGAGCCAAATGGAGTTGTTCTCCCACAAGAACCACTCGGCTGATCCTTCTTCAATATGCCCTTCACCAACATGCAGTGTTTCCTTGATTGAATTAGCTCTCACACCAATATTTGCGTCTAGAGCCTTTGCATTGAGGGCTATCTGAAAACGGCTGTGGCGCTGAAGTTGCCTGTCAATGTGGAGTTGGTGGCATGTGAAACCCGCATGTGGAGCATTTGTTTGTGTGGGATGCTCTACTAGGTTCATTCCTAGATGATGCACTCAAAGGGCACTAAGCATAGAGTGTGAAAACTGAGTTTCCTTGAGAGCTGCTTGGAAGCCTGATGGTGTGTGAAGTTAGTGAGCCAAATGGAGTTATTCTCCCACAAGAACCACTCGGCTGATCCTTCTTCAATATGCCCTTCACCAACATGCAGTGTTTGCTTGATTGAATTAGCTCTCACACCAATATTTGCGTCTAGAGCCTTTGCATTGAGGGCTATCTGAAAACAACTGTGGCACTGAAGTTGCCTGTGAATGTGGAGTTGGTGGCATGTGAAACCCGCATGTGGAGCATTCATTTGTGTGGGATGCACTACCAAGTTCATTCCTAAATAATGCACTCAAACGGCATTAAGCATACGGTGTGAAAACTGAGTTTCCTTGAGAGCTGCTTGGAAGCCTGATGGTGTGTGAAGTTAGTGAGCCAAATGGAGTTGTTCTCCCACAAGAACCACTCGGCTGATCCTTCTTCAATATGCCCTTCACCAACATGCAGTGTTTCCTTGATTGAATTAGCTCTCACACCAATCTATGCGTCTAGAGCCCTTGCATTGAGGGCTATCTGAAAAGGGCTGTGGCGCTGAAGTTGCCTGTGAATGTGGAGTTGGTGGCATGTGAAACCCGCATGTGGAGCATTCGTTTGTGTGGGATGCTCTACCAGGTTCATTCCTAGATAATGCACTCAAAGGGCACTAAGCATAGAGTGTGAAAACTGAGTTTCCTTGAGAGCTGCTTGGAAGCCTGATGGTGTGTGAAGTTAGTGAGCCAAATGGAGTTGTTCTCCCACAAGAACCACTCGGCTAATCCTTCTTCAATATGCCCTTCACCAACATGCAGTGTTTCCTTGATTGAATTAGCTCTCACACCAATATTTGCGTCCAGAGCCTTTGCATTGAGGGCTGTCTGAAAACTGCTGTGGTGCTGAAGTTGCCTGTCAATGTGGAGTTGGTGGCATGTGAAACCCGCATGTGGAGCATTCGTTTGTGTGGGATGCTCACCAAGCTTCATTTCAGTCCTAGGCACTCAAAGGGCACTAAGCATAGAGTGTGAAAACTGAGTTTCCTGGAGAGCTGCTTGGAAGCCTGATGGTGTGTGAAGTTAGTGAGCCAAATGGAGTTGTTCTCCCACAAGAACCACTCGGCTGATCCTTCTTCAATATGCCCTTCACCAACATGCAGTGTTTCCTTGATTGAATTAGCTCTCACACCAATATTTGCGTCTAGAGCCTTTACATTGAGGGCTATCTGAAAACAACTGTGGCGCTGAAGTTGCCTGTGAATGTGGAGTTGGTGGCATGTGAAAACCGCATGTGGAGCATTCGTTTGTGTGGGATGCACTACCAGGTTCATTCCTAGATAATGCACTCAAAGGGCATTAAGCATAGAGTGTGAAAACTGAGTTTCCTTGAGAGCTGCTTGGAAGCCTGATGGTGTGTGAAGTTAGTGAGCCAAATGGAGTAGTTCTCCCACAAGAACCACTCGGCTGATCCTTCTTCAATATGCCCTTCACCAACATGCAGTGTTTCCTTGATTGAATTAGCTCTCACACCAATATTTGCGTCTAGAGCCTTTGCATTGAGGGCTATCTGAAAACGGCTGTGGCGCTGAAGTTGCCTGTGAATGTGGAGTTGGTGGCATGTGAAAGCTGCATGTGGAGCATTCGTTTGTGTGGGATGCTCTACCAGGTTCATTCCTAGATGATGCACTCAAAGGGCACTAAGCATAGAGTGTGAAAACTGAGTTTCCTTGAGAGCTGCTTGGAAGCCCGATAGTGTGTGAAGTTAGTGAGCCAAATGGAGTTGTTCTCCCACAAGAACCACTCGGCTGATCCTTCTTCAATATGCCCTTCACCAACATGCAGTGTTTCCTTGATTGAATTAGCTCTCACACCAATCTATGCGTCCTGAGCCTTTGCATTGAGGGCTATCTAAAAACGGCTGTAGCGCTGAAGTTGCCTGTGAATGTGGAGTTGGTGGCATGTGAAACCCGCATGTGGAGCATTCGTTTGTGTGGGATGCTCACCAAGCTTCATTTCAGTCCTAGGCACTCAAAGGGCACTAAGCATAGAGTGTGAAAACTGAGTTTCCTGGAGAGCTGCTTGGAAGCCTGATGGTGTGTGAAGTTAGTGAGCGAAATGGAGTTGTTCTCCCACAAGAACCACTCAGCGGATCCTTCTTCAATATGCCCTTCACCAACATGCAGTGTTTCCTTGATTGAATTAGCTCTCACACCAATATTTGCGTCTAGAGCCTTTGCATTGAGGGCTATCTGAAAACGGCTGTGGCGCTGAAGTTGCCTGTCAACGTGGAGTTGGTGGCATGTGAAACCCGCATGTGGAGCATTCGTTTGTGTGGGATGCACTACCAGGTTAATTCCTAGATAATGCACTCAAAGGGCATTAAGCATGCAGTGTGAAAACTGAGTTTCCTTGAGAGCTGCTTGGAAGCCTGATGGTGTGTGAAGTTAGTGAGCCAAATGGAGTTGTTCTCCCACAAGAACCACTCGGCTGATCCTTCTTCAATATGCCCTTCACCAACATGCAGTGTTTCCTTGATTGAATTAGCTCTCACACCAATATTTGCGTCTAGAGCCTTTGCATTGAGGGCTATCTGAAAACGGCTGTGGCACTGAAGTTGCCTGTGAATGTGGAGTTGGTGGCATGTGAAACCTGCATGTGGAGCATTTGTTTGTGTGGGATGCTCTACCAGGTTCATTCCTAGATGATGCACTCAAAGGGCACTAAGCATAGAGTGTGAAAACTGAGTTTCCTTGAGAGCTGCTTGGAAGCCTGATGGTGTGTGAAGTTAGTGAGCCAAATGGAGTTGTTCTCCCACAAGAACCACTCGGCTGATCCTTCTTCAATATGCCCTTCACCAACATGCTGTGTTTCCTTGATTGAATTAGCTCTCACACCAATCTATGCGTCCTGAGCCTTTGCATTGAGGGCTATCTAAAAACGGCTGTGGGGCTGAAGTTGCCTGTGAATGTGGAGTTGGTGGCATGTGAAACCCGCATGTGGAGCATTCGTTTGTGTGGGATGCTCACCAAGCTTCATTTCAGTCCTAGGCACTCAAAGGGCACTAAGCATAGAGTGTGAAAACTGAGTTTCCTTGAGAGCTGCTTGGAAGCCTGATGGTGTGTGAAGTTAGTGAGCCAAATGGAGTTGTTCTCCCACAAGAACCACTCGGCTGATCCTTCTTCAATATGCCCTTCACCAACATGCAGTGTTTCCTTGATTGAATTAGCTCTCACACCAATATTTGCGTCTAGAGCTTTTGCATTGAGGGCTATCTGAAAACGGCTATGGCGCTGAAGTTGCCTGTCAATGTGGAGTTGGTGGCATGTGAAACCCGCATGTGGAGCATTTGTTTGTGTGGGATGCTCTACCAGGTTCATTCCTAGATGATGCACTCAAAGGGCACTAAGCATAGAGTGTGAAAACTGAGTTTCCTTGAGAGCTGCTTGGAAGCCTGATGGTGTGTGAAGTTAGTGAGTCAAATGGAGTTGTTCTCCCACAAGAACCACTCGGCTGATCCTTCTTCAATATGCCCTTCACCAACATGCAGTGTTTCCTTGATTGAATTAGCTCTCACACCAATATTTGCGTCTAGAGCCTTTGCATTGAGGGCTATCTGAAAACAACTGTGGCACTGAAGTTGCCTGTGAATGTGGAGTTGGTGGCATGTGAAACCCGCATGTGGAGCATTCATTTGTGTGGGATGCACTACCAAGTTCATTCCTAGATAATGCACTCAAACGGCATTAAGCATACAGTGTGAAAACTGAGTTTCCTTGAGAGCTGCTTGGAAGCCTGACGGTGTGTGAAGTTAGTGAGCAAAATGGAGTTGTTCTCCCACAAGAACCACTCGGCTAATCCTTCTTCAATATGCCCTTCACCAACATGCAGTGTTTCCTTGATTGAATTAGCTCTCACACCAATATTTGCGTCCAGAGCCTTTGCATTGAGGGCTGTCTGAAAACTGCTGTGGTGCTGAAGTTGCCTGTCAATGTGGAGTTGGTGGCATGTGAAACCAGCATGTAGAGCATTCGTTTGTGTGGGATGCTCACCAAGCTTCATTTCAGTCCTAGGCAGTCAAAGGGCACTAAGCATAGAGTGTGAAAACTGAGTTTCCTGGAGAGCTGCTTGGAAGCCTGATGGTGTGTGAAGTTAGTGAGCCAAATGGAGTTGTTCTCCCACAAGAACCACTCGGCTGATCCTTCTTCAATATGCCCTTCACCAACATGCAGTGTTTCCTTGATTGAATTAGCTCTCACACCAATATTTGCGTCTAGAGCCTTTACATTGAGGGCTATCTGAAAACAACTGTGGCGCTGAAGTTGCCTGTGAATGTGGAGTTGGTGGCATGTGAAACCCGCATGTGGAGCATTCGTTTGTGTGGGATGCACTACCAGGTTCATTCCTAGATAATGCACTCAAAGGGCACTAAGCATAGAGTGTGAAAACTGAGTTTCCTTGAGAGCTGCTTGGAAGCCTGATGGTGTGTGAAGTTAGTGAGCCAAATGGAGTTGTTCTCCCACAAGAACCACTCGGCTGATCCTTCTTCAATATGCCCTTCACCAACATGCAGTGTTTCCTTGATTGAATTAGCTCTCACACCAATATTTGCGTCTAGAGCCTTTGCATTGAGGGCTATCTGAAAACGGCTGTGGCGCTGAAGTTGCCTGTGAATGTGGAGTTGGTGGCATGTGAAACCCGCATGTGGAGCATTCGTTTGTGTGGGATGATCTACCAGGTACATTCCTAGATGATGCACTCAAAGGGCACTAAGCATAGAGTGTGAAAACTGAGTTTCCTTGAGAGCTGCTTGGAAGCCTGATAGTGTGTGAAGTTAGTGAGCCAAATGGAGTTGTTCTCCCACAAGAACCACTCGGCTGATCCTTCTTCAATATGCCCTTCACCAACATGCAGTGTTTCCTTGATTGAATTAGCTCTCACACCAATCTATGCGTCCTGAGCCTTTGCATTGAGGGCTATCTGAAAAGGGCTGTGGCGCTGAAGTTTCCAGTGAATGTGGAGTTGGTGGCATGAGAAACCCGCATGTGGAGCATTCGTTTGTGTGGCATGCTCACCAAGCTTCATTTCAGTCGAAGGCACTCAAAGGGCACTAAGCATAGAGTGTGAAAACTGAGTTTCCTTGAGAGCTGCTTGGAAGCCTGATGGTGTGTGAAGTTAGTGAGCCAAATGGAGTTGTTCTCCCACAAGAACCACTCGGCTGATCCTTCTTCAATATGCCCTTCACCAACATGCAGTGTTTCCTTGATTGAATTAGCTCTCACACCAATCTATGCGTCCTGAGCCTTTGCATTGAGGGCTATCTAAAAACGGCTGTGGCGCTGAAGTTGCCTGTGAATGTGGAGTTGGTGGCATGAGAAACCCGCATGTGGAGCATTCGTTTGTGTGGGATGCTCTACCAGGTTCATTCCTAGATAATGCACTCAAAGGGCATTAAGCATAGAGTGTGAAAACTGAGTTTCCTTGAGAGCTGCTTGGAAGCCTGATGGTGTGTGAAGTTAGTGAGCCAAATGGAGTTGTTCTCCCACAAGAACCACTCGGCTGATCCTTCTTCAATATGCCCTTCACCAACATGCAGTGTTTCCTTGATTGAATTAGCTCTCACAACAATATTTGCGTCTAGAGCCTTTGCATTGAGCGCTGTTTGGAAACGGTTGTGGTGCTGAAGTTGCCTGTGAATGTGGAGTTGGTGGCATGTGAAACCCGCATGTGGAGCATTCGTTTGTGTGGGATGCTTACCAAGTTTCATTTCAGTCCAAGGCAGTCAAAGGGCACTAAGCATAGAGTGTGAAAACTGAGTTTCCTGGAGAGCTGCTTGGAAGCCTGATGGTGTGTGAAGTTAGTGAGCCAAATGGAGTTGTTCTCCCACAAGAACCACTCGGCTGATCCTTCTTCAATATGCCCTTCACCAACATGCAGTGTTTCCTTGATTGAATTAGCTCTCACACCAATATTTGCGTCTAGAGCCTTTGCATTGAGGGCTATCTGAAAACGGCTGTGGCGCTGAAGTTGCCTGTGAATGTGGAGTTGGTGGCATGTGAAACCCGCATGTGGAGCATTCGTTTGTGTGGGATGCACTACCAGGTGCATTCCTAGATAATGCACTCAAAGGGCATTAAGCATGCAGTGTGAAAACTGAGTTTCCTTGAGAGCTGCTTGGAAGCCTGATGGTGTGTGAAGTTAGTGAGCCAAATGGAGTTGTTCTCCCACAAGAACCACTCGGCTGATCCTTCTTCAATATGCCCTTCACCAACATGCAGTGTTTCCTTGATTGAATTAGCTCTCACACCAATATTTGCGTCTAGAGCCTTTGCATTGAGGGCTATGTGAAAACGGCTGTGGCGCTGAAGTTGCCTGTGAATGTGGAGTTGGTGGCATGTGAAACCTGCATGTGGAGCATTTGTTTGTGTGGGATGCTCTACCAGGTTCATTCCTAGATGATGCACTCAAAGGGCACTAAGCATAGAGTGTGAAAACTGAGTTTCCTTGAGAGCTGCTTGGAAGCCTGATGGTGTGTGAAGTTAGTGAGCCAAATGGAGTTGTTCTCCCACAAGAACCACTCGGCTGATCCTTCTTCAATATGCCCTTCACCAACATGCTGTGTTTCCTTGATTGAATTAGCTCTCACACCAATCTATGCGTCCTGAGCCTTTGCATTGAGGGCTATCTAAAAACGGCTGTGGGGCTGAAGTTGCCTGTGAATGTGGAGTTGGTGGCATGTGAAACCCGCATGTGGAGCATTCGTTTGTGTGGGATGCTCACCAAGCTTCATTTCAGTCCTAGGCACTCAAAGGGCACTAAGCATAGAGTGTGAAAACTGAGTTTCCTGGAGAGCTGCTTGGAAGCCTGATGGTGTGTGAAGTTAGTGAGCCAAATGGAGTTGTTCTCCCACAAGAACCACTCGGCTGATCCTTCTTCAATATGCCCTTCACCAACATGCAGTGTTTCCTTGATTGAATTAGCTCTCACACCAATATTTGCGTCTAGAGCTTTTGCATTGAGGGCTATCTGAAAACGGCTGTGGCGCTGAAGTTGCCTGTCAATGTGGAGTTGGTGGCATGTGAAACCCGCATGTGGAGCATTTGTTTGTGTGGGATGCTCTACCAGGTTCATTCCTAGATGATGCACTCAAAGGGCACTAAGCATAGAGTGTGAAAACTGAGTTTCCTTGAGAGCTGCTTGGAAGCCTGATGGTGTGTGAAGTTAGTGAGCCAAATGGAGTTGTTCTCCCACAAGAACCACTCGGCTGATCCTTCTTCAATATGCCCTTCACCAACATGCAGTGTTTCCTTGATTGAATTAGCTCTCACACCAATATTTGCGTCTAGAGCCTTTGCATTGAGGGCTATCTGAAAACAACTGCGGCACTGAAGTTGCCTGTGAATGTGGAGTTGGTGGCATGTGAAACCCGCATGTGGAGCATTCATTTGTGTGGGATGCACTACCAAGTTCATTCCTAGATAATGCACTCAAACGGCATTAAGCATACAGTGTGAAAACTGAGTTTCCTTGAGAGCTGCTTGGAAGCCTGATGGTGTGTGAAGTTAGTGTGCCAAATGGAGTTGTTCTCCCACAAGAACCACTCGGCTGACCCTTCTTCAATATGCCCTTCACCAACATGCAGTGTTTCCTTGATTGAATTAGCTCTCACACCAATCTATGCGTCTAGAGCCCTTGCATTGAGGGCTATCTGAAAAGGGCTGTGGCGCTGAAGTTGCCTGTGAATGTGGAGTTGGTGGCATGTGAAACCCGCATGTGGAGCATTCGTTTGTGTGGGATGCTCTACCAGGTTCATTCCTAGATAATGCACTCAAAGGGCACTAAGCATAGAGTGTGAAAACTGAGTTTCCTTGAGAGCTGCTTGGAAGCCTGATGGTGTGTGAAGTTAGTGAGCCAAATGGAGTTGTTCTCCCACAAGAACCACTCGGCTAATCCTTCTTCAATATGCCCTTCACCAACATGCAGTGTTTCCTTGATTGAATTAGCTCTCACACCAATATTTGCGTCCAGAGCCTTTGCATTGAGGGCTGTCTGAAAACTGCTGTGGTGCTGAAGTTGCCTGTCAATGTGGAGTTGGTGGCATGTGAAACCCGCATGTGGAGCATTCGTTTGTGTGGGATGCTCACCAAGCTTCATTTCAGTCCTAGGCAGTCAAAGGGCACTAAGCATAGAGTGTGAAAACTGAGTTTCCTTGAGAGCTGCTTGGAAGCCTGATGGTGTGTGAAGTTAGTGAGCCAAATGGAGTTGTTCTCCCACAAGAACCACTCGGCTGATCCTTCTTCAATATGCCCTTCACCAACATGCAGTGTTTCCTTGATTGAATTAGCTCTCACACCAATATTTGCGTCTAGAGCCTTTACATTGAGGGCTATCTGAAAACAACTGTGGCGCTGAAGTTGCCTGTGAATGTGGAGTTGGTGGCATGTGAAACCCGCATGTGGAGCATTCGTTTGTGTGGGATGCACTACCAGGTTCATTCCTTGATAATGCACTCAAAGGGCATTAAGCATAGAGTGTGAAAACTGAGTTTCCTTGAGAGCTGCTTGGAAGCCTGATATTGTGTGAAGTTAGTGAGCCAAATGGAGTTGTTCTCCCACAAGAACCACTCGGCTGATCCTTCTTCAATATGCCCTTCACCAACATGCAGTGTTTCCTTGATTGAATTAGCTCTCACACCAATATTTGCGTCTAGAGCCTTTGCATTGAGGGCTATCTGAAAACGGCTGTGGTGCTGAAGTTGCCTGTGAATGTGGAGTTGGTGGCATGTGAAAGCTGCATGTGGAGCATTCGTTTGTGTGGGATGCTCTACCAGGTTCATTCCTAGATGATGCACTCAAAGGGCACTAAGCATAGAGTGTGAAAACTGAGTTTCCTTGAGAGCTGCTTGGAAGCCTGATAGTGTGTGAAGTTAGTGAGCCAAATGGAGTTGTTCTCCCACAAGAACCACTCGGCTGATCCTTCTTCAATATGCCCTTCACCAACATGCAGTGTTTCCTTGATTGAATTAGCTCTCACACCAATATTTTCGTCTAGAGTCTTTGCATTGAGGGCTATCTGAAAAGGGCTGTGGCGCTGAAGTTTCCAGTGAATGTGGAGTTGGTGGCATGAGAAACCCGCATGTGGAGCATTCGTTTGTGTGGGATGCTCACCAAGCTTCATTTCAGTCGAAGGCACTCAAAGGGCACTAAGCATAGAGTGTGAAAACTGAGTTTCCTTGAGAGCTGCTTGGAAGCCTGATGGTGTGTGAAGTTAGTGAGCCAAATGGAGTTGTTCTCCCACAAGAACCACTCGGCTGATCCTTCTTCAATATGCCCTTCACCAACATGCAGTGTTTCCTTGATTGAATTAGCTCTCACACCAATCTATGCGTCTGAGCCTTTGCATTGAGGGCTATCTAAAAACGGCTGTGGCGCTGAAGTTGCCTGTGAATGTGGAGTTGGTGGCATGAGAAACCCGCATGTGGAGCATTCGTTTGTGTGGGATGCTCTACCAGGTTCATTCCTAGATAATGCACTCAAAGGGCACTAAGCATAGAGTGTGAAAACTGAGTTTCCTTGAGAGCTGCTTGGAAGCCTGATGGTGTGTGAAGTTAGTGAGCCAAATGGAGTTGTTCTCCCACAAGAACCACTCGGCTGATCCTTCTTCAATATGCCCTTCACCAACATGCTGTGTTTCCTTGATTGAATTAGCTCTCACACCAATCTATGCGTCCTGAGCCTTTGCATTGAGGGCTATCTAAAAACGGCTGTGGCGCTGAAGTTGCCTGTGAATGTGGAGTTGGTGGCATGTGAAACCCGCATGTGGAGCATTCGTTTGTGTGGGATGCTCACCAAGCTTCATTTCAGTCCTAAGCACTCAAAGGGCACTAAGCATAGAGTGTGAAAACTGAGTTTCCTGGAGAGCTGCTTGGAAGCCTGATGGTGTGTGAAGTTAGTGAGCCAAATGGAGTTGTTCTCCCACAAGAACCACTCGGCTGATCCTTCTTCAATATGCCCTTCACCAACATGCAGTGTTTCCTTGATTGAATTAGCTCTCACAACAATATTTGCGTCTAGAGCCTTTGCATTGAGGGCTATCTGAAAACGGCTGTGGCGCTGAAGTTGCCTGTCAACGTGGAGTTGGTGGCATGTGAAACCCGCATGTGGAGCATTCGTTTGTGTGGGATGCACTACCAGGTTAATTCCTAGATAATGCACTCAAAGGGCATTAAGCATACAGTGTGAAAACTGAGTTTCCTTGAGAGCTGCTTGGAAGCCTGATGGTGTGTGAAGTTAGTGAGCCAAATGGAGTTGTTCTCCCACAAGAACCACTCGGCTGATCCTTCTTCAATATGCCCTTCACCAACATGCAGTGTTTCCTTGATTGAATTAGCTCTCACACCAATATTTGCGTCTAGAGCCTTTGCATTGAGGGCTATCTGAAAACGGCTGTGGCGCTGAAGTTGCCTGTGAATGTGGAGTTGGTGGCATGTGAAATCTGCATGTGGAGCATTCGTTTGTGTGGGACGCTCTACCAGGTTCATTCCTAGATAATGCACTCAAAGGGCACTAAGCATAGAGTGTGAAAACTGAGTTTCCTTGAGGGCTGCTTGGAAGCCTGATGGTGTGTGAAGTTAGTGAGCCAAATGGAGTTGTTCTCCCACAAGAACCACTCGGCTGATCCTTCTTCAATATGCCCTTCACCAACATGCAGTGTTTCCTTGATTGAACTAGCTCTCACACCAATCTATGCGTCCTGAGACTTTGCATTGAGGGCTATCTGAAAATGGCTGTGACGCTGAAGTTGCCTGTGAATGTGGAGTTGGTGGCATGAGAAACCCGCATGTGGAGCATTTGTTTGTGTGGGATCCTCACCTAGCTTCCTTAGAATCCTAGGCACTCAAAGGGCACTAAGCATAGAGTGTGAAAACTGAGTTTCCTTGAGAGCTGCTTGGAAGCCTGATAGTGTGTGAAGTTAGTGAGCCAAATGGAGTTGTTCTCCCACAAGAACCACTCGGCTGATCCTTCTTCAATATGCCCTTCACCAACATGCAGTGTTTCCTTGATTGAATTAGCTCTCACACCAATATTTGCGTCCAGAGCCTTTGCATTGAGGGCTGTCTGAAAACGGCAGTGGCGCTGAAGTTGCCTGTGAATGTGGAGTTGGTGGCATGTGAAACCCGCATGTGGAGCATTCGTTTGTGTGGGATGCTCTACCAGGTTCATTCCTAGATAATGCACTCAAAGGGCACTAAGCATAGAGTGTGAAAACTGAGTTTCCTTGAGAGCTGCTTGGAAGCCTGATGGTGTGTGAAGTTAGTGAGCCAAATGGAGTTGTTCTCCCACAAGAACCACTCGGCTGATCCTTCTTCAATATGCCCTTCACCAACATGCAGTGTTTCCTTGATTGAATTAGCTCTCACACCAATATTTGCGTCTAGAGCCTTTGCATTGAGGGCTATCTGAAAACGGCTGTGGCGCTGAAGTTGCCTGTGAATGTGGAGTTGGTGGCATGTGAAACCCGCATGTGGAGCATTCGTTTGTGTGGGATGCTCTAACAGGTTCATTCCTAGATGATGCACTCAAAGGGCACTAAGCATAGAGTGTGAAAACTGAGTTTCCTTGAGAGCTGCTTGGAAGCCTGATGGTGTGTGAAGTTAGTGAGCCAAATGGAGTTGTTCTCCCACAAGAACCACTCGGCTGATCCTTCTTCAATATGCCCTTCACCAACATGCAGTGTTTCCTTGATTGAATTAGCTCTCACACCAATATTTGCATCTAGAGCCTTTACATTGAGGGCTATCTGTAAACGGCTGTGGCGCTGAAGTTGCCTGAGAATGTGGAGTTGGTGGCATGTGAAACCCGCATGTGGAGCATTCGTTTGTGTGGGATGCTCACCAAGCTGCATTTCAGTCCTAGGCACTCAAAGGGCACTAAGCATAGAGTGTGAAAACTGAGTTTTCTCGAGAGCTGCTTGGAAGCCTGATGGTGTGTGAAGTTAGTGAGCCAAATGGAGTTGTTCTCCCACAAGAACCACTCGGCTGATCCTTCTTCAATATGCCCTTCACCAACATGCAGTGTTTCCTTGATTGAATTAGCTCTCACATCAATATTTGCGTCTAGAGCCTTTGCATTGAGGGCTCTCTGAAAACGGCTGTGGCGCTGAAGTTGCCTGTTAATGTGGAGTTGGTGGCATGTGAAACCCGCATGTGGAGCATTCGTTTGTGTGGGATGCTCTACCAGATTCATTCCTAGATAATGCACTCAAAGGGCACTAAGCATAGAGTGTGAAAACTGAGTTTCCTTGAGAGCTGCTTGGAAGCCTGATGGTGTGTGAAGTTAGTGAGCCAAATGGAATTGTTCTCCCACAAGAACCACTCGGCTGATCCTTCTTCAATATGCCCTTCACCAACATGCAGTGTTTCCTTGATTGAATTAGCTCTCACACCAATATTTGCGTCTAGAGACTTTGCATTGAGGGCTATCTGAAAACGGCTGAGGCGCTGAAGTTGCCTGAGAATGTGGAGTTGGTGGCATGTGAAACCCGCATGTGGAGCATTCGTTTGTGTGGGATGCTCACCAAGCTTCATTTCAGTCGAAGGCACTCAAAGGGCACTAAGCATAGAGTGTGAAAACTGAGTTTCCTTGAGAGCTGCTTGGAAGCCTGATGGTGTGTGAAGTTAGTGAGCCAAATGGAGTTGTTCTCCCACAAGAACCACTCGGCTGATCCTTCTTCAATATGCCCTTCACCAACATGCAGTGTTTCCTTGATTGAATTAGCTCTCACACCAAAACTTGCGTCTAGAGCCTTTACATTGAGGGCTATCTGAAAACGGCTGTGGCGCTGAAGTTGCCTGAGAATGTGGAGTTGGTGGCATGTGAAACCCGCATGTGGAGCATTCATTTGTGTGGGATGCTCTACCAGGTTCATTTCTAGATAATGCACTCAGAGGGCACTAAGCATAGAGTGTGAAAACTGAGTTTCCTTGAGAGCTGCTTGGAAGCCTGATGGTGTGTGAAGTTAGTGAGCCAAATGGAGTTGTTCTCCCACAAGAACCACTCGGCTGATCCTTCTTCAATATGCCCTTCACCAACATGCAGTGTTTCCTTGATTGAATTAGCTCTCACACCAATATTTGCGTCTAGAGCCTTTGCATTGAGGGCTATCTGAAAACGGCTGTGGCGCTGAAGTTGCCTGAGAATGTGGAGTTGGTGGCATGTGAAACCCGCGTGTGGAGCATTCGTTTGTGTGGGATGCTTACCAAGTTTCATTTCAGTCCAAGGTACTCAAAGGGCACTAAGCATAGAGTGTGAAAACTGAGTTTCCTTGAGAGCTGCTTGGAAGCCTGATGGTGTGTGAAGTTAGTGAGCCAAATGGAGTTGTTTTCCCACAAGAACCACTCGGCTGATCCTTCTTCAATATGCCCTTCACCAACATGCAGTATTTCCTTGATTGAATTAGCTCTCACACCAATATTTGCGTCTAGAGCCTTTGCATTGAGGGCTATCTGAAAACGGCTGAGGCGCTGAAGTTGCCTGTGAATGTGGAGTTGGTGGCATGTGAAACCCGCATGTGGAGCATTCCTTTGTGTGGGATGCTCTAACAGGTTCATTCCTAGATAATGCACTCAAAGGGCACTAAGCATAGAGTGTGAAAACTGAGTTTCCTTGAGAGCTGCTTGGAAGCCTGATGGTGTGTGAAGTTAGTGAGCCAAATGGAGTTGTTCTCCCACAAGAACCACTCGGCTGATCCTTCTTCAATATGCCCTTCACCAACATGCAGTGTTTCCTTGATTGAATTAGCTCTCACACCAATATTTGCGTCTAGAGCCTTTGCATTGAGGGCTATCTGAAAACGGCTGTGGCGCTGAAGTTGCCTGTGAATGTGGAGTTGGTGGCATGTGAAACCCGCATGTGGAGCATTCGTTTGTGTGGGATGCTCTAACAGGTTCATTCCTAGATGATGCACTCAAAGGGCACTAAGCATAGAGTGTGAAAACTGAGTTTCCTTGAGAGCTGCTTGGAAGCCTGATTGTGTGAAGTTAGTGAGCCAAATGGAGTTGTTCTCCCACAAGAACCACTCGGCTGATCCTTCTTCAATATGCCCTTCACCAACATGCAGTGTTTCCTTGATTGAATTAGCTCTCACACCAATATTTGCGTCTAGAGCCTTTGCATTGAGGGCTATCTGAAAACGGCAGTGGCGCTGAAGTTGCCTGAGAATGTGGAGTTGGTGGCATGTGAAACCCGCATGTGGAGCATTCGTTTGTGTGGGATGCTCACCAAGTTTCATTTCAGTCCTAGGCACTCAAAGGGCACTAAGCATAGAGTGTGAAAACTGAGTTTCCTTGAGAGCTGCTTGGAAGCCTGATGGTGTGTGAAGTTAGTGAGCCAAATGGAGTTGTTCTCCCACAAGAACCACTCGGCTGATCCTTCTTCAATATGCCCTTCACCAACATGCAGTGTTTCCTTGATTGAATTAGCTCTCACACCAATCTATGCGTCCTGAGCCTTTGCATTGAGGGCTATCTGAAAATGGCTGTGACGCTGAAGTTGCCTGTGAATGTGGAGTTGCTGGCATGTGAAACCCGCATGTGCAGCATTTGTTTGTGTGGGATCCTCACCTAGCTTCATTAGAATATTAGGCACTCAAAGGGCACTAAGCATAGAGTGTGAAAACTGAGTTTCCTTGAGAGCTGCTTGGAAGCCTGATGGTGTGTGAAGTTAGTGCGCCAAATGGAGTTGTTCTCCCACAAGAACCACTCGGCTGATCCTTCTTCAATATGCCCTTCACCAACATGCAGTGTTTCCTTGATTGAATTAGCTCTCACACCAATATTTGCATCTAGAGCCTTTACATTGAGGGCTATCTGTAAACGGCTGTGGCGCTGAAGTTGCCTGAGAATGTGGAGTTGGTGGCATGTGAAACCCGCATGTGGAGCATTCGTTTGTGTGGGATGCTCACCAAGCTGCATTTCAGTCCTAGGCACTCAAAGGGCACTAAGCATAGAGTGTGAAAACTGAGTTTTCTCGAGAGCTGCTTGGAAGCCTGATGGTGTGTGAAGTTAGTGAGCCAAATGGAGTTGTTCTCCCACAAGAACCACTCGGCTGATCCTTCTTCAATATGCCCTTCACCAACATGCAGTGTTTCCTTGATTGAATTAGCTCTCACATCAATATTTGCGTCTAGAGCCTTTGCATTGAGGGCTCTCTGAAAACGGCTGTGGCGCTGAAGTTGCCTGTTAATGTGGAGTTGGTGGCATGTGAAACCCGCATGTGGAGCATTCGTTTGTGTGGGATGCTCTACCAGATTCATTCCTAGATAATGCACTCAAAGGGTACTAAGCATAGAGTGTGAAAACTGAGTTTCCTTGAAAGCTGCTTGGAAGCCTGATGGTGTGTGAAGTTAGTGAGCCAAATGGAATTGTTCTCCCACAAGAACCACTCGGCTGATCCTTCTTCAATATGACCTTCACCAACATGCAGTGTTTCCTTGATTGAATTAGCTCTCACACCAATATTTGCGTCTAGAGCCTTTGCATTGAGGGCTATCTGAAAACGGCTGAGGCGCTGAAGTTACCTGAGAATGTGGAGTTGGTGGCATGTGAAACCCGCATGTGGAGCATTCGTTTGTGTGGGATGCTCACCAAGCTTCATTTCAGTCGAAGGCACTCAAAGGGCACTAAGCATAGAGTGTGAAAACTGAGTTTCCTTGAGAGCTGCTTGGAAGCCTGATGGTGTGTGAAGTTAGTGAGCCAAATGGAGTTGTTCTCCCACAAGAACCACTCGGCTGATCCTTCTTCAATATGCCCTTCACCAACATGCAGTGTTTCCTTGATTGAATTAGCTCTCACACCAAAACTTGCGTCTAGAGCCTTTACATTGAGGGCTCTCTGAAAACGGCTGTGGCGCTGAAGTTGCCTGTGAATGTGGAGTTGGTGGCATGTGAAACCCGCATGTGGAGCATTCGTTTGTGTGGGATGCTCTACCAGGTTCATTTCTAGATAATGCACTCAGAGGGCACTAAGCATAGAGTGTGAAAACTGAGTTTCCTTGAGAGCTGCTTGGAAGCCTGATGGTGTGTGAAGTTAGTGAGCCAAATGGAGTTGTTCTCCCACAAGAACCACTCGGCTGATCCTTCTTCAATATGCCCTTCACCAACATGCAGTGTTTCCTTGATTGAATTAGCTCTCACACCAATATTTGCGTCTAGAGCCTTTGCATTGAGGGCTATCTGAAAACGGCTGTGGCGCTGAAGTTGCCTGAGAATGTGGAGTTGGTGGCATGTGAAACCCGCGTGTGGAGCATTCATTTGTGTGGGATGCTTACCAAGTTTCATTTCAGTCCAAGGTACTCAAAGGGCACTAAGCATAGAGTGTGAAAACTGAGTTTCCTTGAGAGCTGCTTGGAAGCCTGATGGTGTGTGAAGTTAGTGAGCCAAATGGAGTTGTTTTCCCACAAGAACCACTCGGCTGATCCTTCTTCAATATGCCCTTCACCAACATGCAGTATTTCCTTGATTGAATTAGCTCTCACACCAATATTTGCGTCTAGAGCCTTTGCATTGAGGGCTATCTGAAAACGGCTGAGGCGCTGAAGTTGCCTGTGAATGTGGAGTTGGTGGCATGTGAAACCCGCATGTGGAGCATTCGTTTGTGTGGGATGCTCTAACAGGTTCATTCCTAGATAATGCACTCAAAGGGCACTAAGCATAGAGTGTGAAAACTGAGTTTCCTTGAGAGCTGCTTGGAAGCCTGATGGTGTGTGAAGTTAGTGAGCCAAATGGAGTTGTTCTCCCACAGGAACCACTCGGCTGATCCTTTTTCAATATGCCCTTCACCAACATGCAGTGTTTCCTTGATTGAATTAGCTCTCACACCAATATTTGCGTCCAGAGCCTTTGCATTGAGGGCTATCTAAAAACGGCTGTGGCGCTGAAGTTGCCTGAGAATGTGGAGTTGGTGGCATGTGAAACCCGCATGTGGAGCATTCGTTTGTGTGGGATGCTCACCAAGCTTCATTTCAGTCCTAGGCACTCAAAGGGCACTAAGCATAGAGTGTGAAAACTGAGTTTTCTGGAGAGCTGCTTGGAAGCCTGATGGTGTGTGAAGTTAGTGAGCCAAATGGAGTTGTTCTCCCACAAGAACCACTCGGCTGATCCTTCTTCAATATGCCCTTCACCAACATGCAGTGTTTCCTTGATTGAATTAGCTCTCACACCAATATTTGCGTCTAGAGCCTTTGCATTGAGGGCTATCTGAAAACGGCAGTGGCGCTGAAGTTGCCTGTGAATGTGGAGTTGGTGGCATGTGAAACCCGCATGTGGAGCATTCGTTTGTGTGGGATGCTCTACCAGGTTCATTTCTAGATAATGCACTCAGAGGGCACTAAGCATAGAGTGTGAAAACTGAGTTTCCTTGAGAGCTGCTTGGAAGCCTGATGGTGTGTGAAGTTAGTGAGCCAAATGGAGTTGTTCTCCCACAAGAACCACTCGGCTGATCCTTCTTCAATATGCCCTTCACCAACATGCAGTGTTTCCTTGATTGAATTAGCTCTCACACCAATATTTGCGTCTAGAGCCTTTGCATTGAGGGCTATCTGAAAACGGCTGTGGCGCTGAAGTTGCCTGAGAATGTGGAGTTGGTGGCATGTGAAACCTGCGTGTGGAGCATTCGTTTGTGTGGGATGCTTACCAAGTTTCATTTCAGTCCAAGGCACTCAAAGGGCACTAAGCATAGAGTGTGAAAACTGAGTTTCCTTGAGAGCTGCTTGGAAGCCTGATGGTGTGTGAAGTTAGTGAGCCAAATGGAGTTGTTCTCCCACAAGAACCACTCGGCTGATCCTTCTTCAATATGCCCTTCACCAACATGCAGTGTTTCCTTGATTGAATTAGCTCTCACACCAATATTTGCGTCTAGAGCCTTTGCATTGAGGGCTATCTGAAAACGGCTGTGGCGCTGAAGTTGCTTGAAAATGTGGAGTTTGTGGCATGTGAAACCCGCATGTGGAGCATTCGTTTGTGTGGGATGCTCAACCAGGTTCATTCCTAGATAATGCACTCAAAGGGCACTAAGCATAGAGTGTGAAAACTGAGTTTCCTTGAGAGCTGCTTGGAAGCCTGATGGTGTGTGAAGTTAGTGAGCCAAATGGAGTTGTTTTCCCACAAGAACCACTCGGCTGATCCTTCTTCAATATGCCCTTCACCAACATGCAGTATTTCCTTGATTGAATTAGCTCTCACACCAATATTTGCGTCTAGAGCCTTTGCATTGAGGGCTATCTGAAAACGGCTGAGGCGCTGAAGTTGCCTGTGAATGTGGAGTTGGTGGCATGTGAAACCCGCATGTGGAGCATTCGTTTGTGTGGGATGCTCTAACAGGTTCATTCCTAGATAATGCACTCAAAGGGCACTAAGCATAGAGTGTGAAAACTGAGTTTCCTTGAGAGCTGCTTGGAAGCCTGATGGTGTGTGAAGTTAGTGAGCCAAATGGAGTTGTTCTCCCACAGGAACCACTCGGCTGATCCTTTTTCAATATGCCCTTCACCAACATGCAGTGTTTCCTTGATTGAATTAGCTCTCACACCAATATTTGCGTCCAGAGCCTTTGCATTGAGGGCTATCTAAAAACGGCTGTGGCGCTGAAGTTGCCTGAGAATGTGGAGTTGGTGGCATGTGAAACCCGCATGTGGAGCATTCGTTTGTGTGGGATGCTCACCAAGCTTCATTTCAGTCCTAGGCACTCAAAGGGCACTAAGCATAGAGTGTGAAAACTGAGTTTTCTGGAGAGCTGCTTGGAAGCCTGATGGTGTGTGAAGTTAGTGAGCCAAATGGAGTTGTTCTCCCACAAGAACCACTCGGCTGATCCTTCTTCAATATGCCCTTCACCAACATGCAGTGTTTCCTTGATTGAATTAGCTCTCACACCAATATTTGCGTCTAGAGCCTTTGCATTGAGGGCTATCTGAAAACGGCAGTGGCGCTGAAGTTGCCTGTGAATGTGGAGTTGGTGGCATGTGAAACCCGCATGTGGAGCATTCGTTTGTGTGGGATGCTCTACCAGGTTCATTTCTAGATAATGCACTCAGAGGGCACTAAGCATAGAGTGTGAAAACTGAGTTTCCTTGAGAGCTGCTTGGAAGCCTGATGGTGTGTGAAGTTAGTGAGCCAAATGGAGTTGTTCTCCCACAAGAACCACTCGGCTGATCCTTCTTCAATATGCCCTTCACCAACATGCAGTGTTTCCTTGATTGAATTAGCTCTCACACCAATATTTGCGTCTAGAGCCTTTGCATTGAGGGCTATCTGAAAACGGCTGTGGCGCTGAAGTTGCCTGAGAATGTGGAGTTGGTGGCATGTGAAACCTGCGTGTGGAGCATTCGTTTGTGTGGGATGCTTACCAAGTTTCATTTCAGTCCAAGGCACTCAAAGGGCACTAAGCATAGAGTGTGAAAACTGAGTTTCCTTGAGAGCTGCTTGGAAGCCTGATGGTGTGTGAAGTTAGTGAGCCAAATGGAGTTGTTCTCCCACAAGAACCACTCGGCTGATCCTTCTTCAATATGCCCTTCACCAACATGCAGTGTTTCCTTGATTGAATTAGCTCTCACACCAATATTTGCGTCTAGAGCCTTTGCATTGAGGGCTATCTGAAAACGGCTGTGGCGCTGAAGTTGCTTGAAAATGTGGAGTTTGTGGCATGTGAAACCCGCATGTGGAGCATTCGTTTGTGTGGGATGCTCAACCAGGTTCATTCCTAGATAATGCACTCAAAGGGCACTAAGCATAGAGTGTGAAAACTGAGTTTCCTTGAGAGCTGCTTGGAAGCCTGATGGTGTGTGAAGTTAGTGAGCCAAATGGAGTTGTTCTCCCACAAGAACCACTCAGCGGATCCTTCTTCAATATGCCCTTCACCAACATGCAGTGTTTCCTTGATAGAATTAGCTCTCACACCAATATTTGCGTCTAGAGCCCTTGCATTGAGGGCTATCTGAAAACGGCTGTGGCGCTGAAGTTGCCTGTCAATGTGGAGTTGGTGGCATGTGAAACCCGCATGTGGAGCATTCGTTTGTGAGGGATGCTCACGAAGCTTCATTTCATTCCTAGGCACTCAAAGGGCACTAAGCATAGAGTGTGAAAACTGAGTTTCCTTGAGAGCTGCTTGGAAGCCTGATGGTGTGTGAAGTTAGTGAGCCAAATGGAGTTGTTCTCCCACAAGAACCACTCGGCTGATCCTTCTTCAATATGCCCTTCACCAACATGCAGTGTTTCCTTGATTGAATTAGCTCTCACACCAATATTTGCGTCCAGAGCCTTTGCATTGAGGGCTGTCTGAAAACGGCTGTGGCGCTGAAGTTGCCTGACAATGTGGAGTTGGTGGCATGTGAAACCCGCATGTGGAGCATTCGTTTGTGTGGGATGCTCTAACAGGTTCATTTCTAGATAATGCACTCAAAGGGCACTAAGCATAGAGTGTGAAAACTGAGTTTCCTTGAGAGCTGCTTGGAAGCCTGATGGTGTGTGAAGTTAGTGAGCCAAATGGAGTTGTTCTCCCACAAGAACCACTCGGCTGATCCTTCTTCAATATGCCCTTCACCAACATGCAGTGTTTCCTTGATTGAATTAGCTCTCACACCAATATTTGGGTCTAGAGCCTTTGCATTGAGGGCTATCTGAAAACGGCTGTGGCGCTGAAGTTGCTTGAAAATGTGGAGTTGGTGGCATGTGAAACCCGCATGTAGAGCATTCGTTTGTGTTTGATGCTCACCAACTTTCATTTCAGTCCTAGGCACTCAAAGGGCACTAAGCACAGAGTGTGAAAACTGAGTTTCCTTGAGAACTGCTTGGAAGCCTGATGGTGTGTGAAGTTAGTGAGCCAAATGGAGTTGTTCTCCCACAAGAACCACTCGGCTGATCCTTCTTCAATATGCCCTTCACCAACATGCAGTGTTTCCTTGATTGAATTAGCTCTCACACCAATATTTGCGTCCAGAGCCTTTGCATTGAGGGCTGTCTGAAAACGGCTGTGGCACTGAAGTTGCCTGTGAATGTGAAGTTGGTGGCATGTGAAACCCGCATGTGGAGCATTCGTTTGTGTGGGATGCACTACCAGGTTCATTCCTAGATAAGGCACTCAAAGTGCATTAAGCATACAGTGTGAAAACTGAGTTTCCTTGAGAGCTGCTTGGATGCCTGATGGTGTGTGAAGTTAATGAGCCAAATGGAGTTGTTCTCCCACAAGAACCACTCGGCTGATCCTTCTTCAATATGCCCTTCACCAACATGCAGTGTTTCCTTGATTGAATTAGCTCTCACACCACTATTTGCGTCTAGAGCCTTTGCATAGAGGGCTATCTGAAAACTGCTGTGGCGCTGAAGTTGCCTGTGAATGTGGAGTTGGTGGCATGTGAAACCCGCATGTGGAGCTTTTGTTTGTGTGGGATGCTCTACCAGGTTCATTCCTAGATAATGCACTCAGAGGGCACTAAGCATAGAGTGTGAAAACTGAGTTTCCTTGAGAGCTGCTTGGAAGCCTGATGGTGTGTGAAGTTAGTGAGCCAAATGGAATTGTTCTCCCACAAGAACCACTCGGCTGATCCTTCTTCAATATGCCCTTCACCAACATGCAGTGTTTCCTTGATTGAATTAGCTCTCACACCAATATTTGCATCTAGAGCCTTTGCATTGAGGGCTATCTGAAAACGGCTGTGGCAATGAAGTTGCCTGTGAATGTGGAGTTGGTGGCATGTGAAACCCGCATGTGGAGCATTCCTTTGTGTGGGATGCTCACCAAGCTTCATTTCAGTCGAAGGCACTCAAAGGGCACTAAGAACAGAGTGTGAAAACTGAGTTTCCTTGAGAGCTGCTTGGAAACCTGATGGTGTGTGAAGTTAGTGAGCCAAATGGAGTTGTTCTCCCACAAGAACCACTTGGCTGATCCTTCTTCAATATGCCCTTCACCAACATGCAGTGTTTCCTTGATTGAATTAGCTCTCACACCAATATTTGCGTCTAGAGCCTTTACATTGAGGGCTATCTGAAAACGGCTGTGGCGCTGAAGTTGCCTGTGAATGTCGAGTTGGTGGCATGTGAAACCCGCATGTGGAGCATTCGTTTGTGTGAAATGCTCTACCAGGTTTATTCCTAGATAAGGCACTCAAAGGGCACTAAGCATAGAGTGTGAAAACTGAGTTTCCTTGAGAGCTTCTTGGAAGCCTGATGGTGTGTGAAGTTAGTGAGCCAAATGGAGTTGTTCTCCCACAAGAACCACTCGGCTGATCCTTCTTCAATATGCCCTTCACCAACATGCAGTGTTTCCTTGATTGAACTAGCTCTCACACCAATATTTGCGTCTAGAGCCTTTGCATTGAGGGCTATCTGAAAACGGCTGTGGCGCTGAAGTTGCCTGTGAATGTGGAGTTGGTGGCATGTGAAACCCGCATGTGCAGCAATCGTTTGTGTGGGATGCTCACCAAGTTTCATTTCAGTCCTAGGCACTCAAAGGGTACTAAGCATAGAGTGTGAAAACTGAGTTTCCTTGAGAGCTGCTTGGAAGCCTGATGGTGTGTGAAGTTAGTGAGCCAAATGGAGTTGTTCTCCCACAAGAACCACTCGGCTGATCCTTCTTCAATATGCCCTTCACCAACATGCAGTGTTTCCTTGATTGAATTAGCTCTCACACAAATATTTGCGTCTAGAGCCTTTGCATTGAGGGCTCTCGGAAAACGGCTGTGGCGCTGAAGTTGCCTGTGAATGTGGAGTTGGTAGCATGTGAAACCCGTATGTGGAGCATTCTTTTGTGTGGGATGCTCTACCAGATTCATTCCTAGATAATGCACTCAAAGGGCACTAAGCATAGAGTGTGAAAACTGAGTTTCCTTGAGAGCTTCTTGGAAGCCTGATGGTGTGTGAAGTTAGTGAGCCAAATGGAATTGTTCTCCCACAAGAACCACTCGGCTGATCCTTCTTCAATATGCCCTTCACCAACATGCAGTGTTTCCTTGATTGAATTAGCTCTCACAGCAAAACTTGCGTCTAGAGCCTTTACATTGAGGGCTCTCGGAAAACGGCTGTGGCGCTGAAGTTGCCTGAGAATGTGGAGTTGGTGGCATGTGAAACCCGCATGTGGCGCATTCGTTTGTGTGGGATGCTCTACCAGGTTCATTTCTAGATAATGCACTCAGAGGGCACTAAGCATAGAGTGTGAAAACTGAGTTTTCTTGAGAGATGCTTGGAAGCCTGATGGTGTGTGAAGTTAGTGAGCCAAATGGAGTTGTTCTCCCACAAGAACCACTCGGCTGATCCTTCTTCAATATGCCCTTCACCAACATGCAGTGTTTCCTTGATTGAATTAGCTCTCACACCAATATTTGCGTCTAGTGCCTTTGCATTGAGGGCTATCTGAAAACGGCTGTGGCGCTGAAGTTGCCTGAGAATGTGGAGTTGGTGGCATGTGAAACCCGCATGTGGAGCATTCGTTTGTGTGGGATGCTTACCAAGTTTCATTTCAGTCCTAGGCACTCAAAGGGCACTAAGCATAGAGTGTGAAAACTGAGTTTCCTTGAGAGCTGCTTGGAAGCCTGATGGTGTGTGAAGTTAGTGAGCCAAATGGAGTTGTTCTCCCACAAGAACCACTCGGCTGATCCTTCTTCAATATGCCCTTCACCAACATGCAGTGTTTCCTTGATTGAATTAGCTCTCACACCAATATTTGCGTCTAGAGCCTTTACATTGAGGGCTATCTGAAAACGGCTGTGGCGCTGAAGTTGCCTGTGAATGTGGAGTTGGTGGCATGTGAAACCCGCATGTGGAGCATTCCTTTGTGTGGGATGCTCTACTAGGTTCATTCCTAGATAATGCACTCAAAGGGCACTAAGCATAGAGTGTGAAAACTGCGTTTCCTTGAGAGCTGCTTGGAAGCCTGATGGTGTGTGAAGTTAGTGAGCCAAATGGAGTTGTTCTCCCACAAGAACCACTCGGCTGATCCTTCTTCAATATGCCCTTCACCAACATGCAGTGTTTCCTTGATTGAATTAGCTCTCACACCAATATTTGCGTCTGGAGCCTTTGCATAGAGGGCTATCTGAAAACAGCTGTGGCGCTGAAGTTGCCTGAGAATGTGGAGTTGGTGGCATGTGAAACCCGCATGTGGAGCATTCGTTTGTGTGGGATGCTCTACCAGGTTCATTCCTAGATGATGCACTCAAAGGGCACTAAGCATAGAGTGTGAAAACTGAGTTTCCTTGAGAGCTGCTTGGAAGCCTGATGGTGTGTGAAGTTAGTGAGCCAAATGGAGTTGTTCTCCCACAAGAACCACTCGGCTGATCGTTCTTCAATATGCCCTTCACCAACATGCAGTGTTTCCTTGATTGAATTAGCTCTCACACCAATATTTGCGTCCAGAGCCTTTGCATTGAGGGCTGTCTGAAAACGGCTGTGGCGCTGAAGTTGCCTGAGAATGTGGAGTTGGTGGCATGTGAAACCCGCATGTGGAGCATTCGTTTGTGAGGGATGCTCACGAAGCTTCATTTCAGTCCTAGGCACTCAAAGGGCACTAAGCATAGAGTGTGAAAACTGAGTTTCCTTGAGAGCTGCTTGGAAGCCTGATGGTGTGTGAAGTTAGTGAGCCAAATGGAGTTGTTCTCCCACAAGAACCACTCGGCTGATCCTTCTTCAATATGCCCTTCACCAACATGCAGTGTTTCCTTGATTGAATTAGCTCTCACACCAATATTTGCGTCCAGAGCCTTTGCATTGAGGGCTGTCTGAAAACGGCTGTGGCGCTGAAGTTGCCTGACAATGTGGAGTTGGTGGCATGTGAAACCCGCATGTGGAGCATTCGTTTGTGTGGGATGCTCTAACAGGTTCATTTCTAGATAATGCACTCAAAGGGCACTAAGCATAGAGTGTGAAAACTGAGTTTCCTTGAGAGCTGCTTGGAAGCCTGATGGTGTGTGAAGTTAGTGAGCCAAATGGAGTTGTTCTCCCACAAGAACCACTCGGCTGATCCTTCTTCAATATGCCCTTCACCAACATGCAGTGTTTCCTTGATTGAATTAGCTCTCACACCAATATTTGGGTCTAGAGCCTTTGCATTGAGGGCTATCTGAAAACGGCTGTGGCGCTGAAGTTGCTTGAAAATGTGGAGTTGGTGGCATGTGAAACCCGCATGTAGAGCATTCGTTTGTGTTTGATGCTCACCAACTTTCATTTCAGTCCTAGGCACTCAAAGGGCACTAAGCACAGAGTGTGAAAACTGAGTTTCCTTGAGAACTGCTTGGAAGCCTGATGGTGTGTGAAGTTAGTGAGCCAAATGGAGTTGTTCTCCCACAAGAACCACTCGGCTGATCCTTCTTCAATATGCCCTTCACCAACATGCAGTGTTTCCTTGATTGAATTAGCTCTCACACCAATATTTGCGTCCAGAGCCTTTGCATTGAGGGCTGTCTGAAAACGGCTGTGGCACTGAAGTTGCCTGTGAATGTGAAGTTGGTGGCATGTGAAACCCGCATGTGGAGCATTCGGTTGTGTGGGATGCACTACCAGGTTGATTCCTAAATAATGCACTCAAAGTGCATTTAGCATACAGTGTGAAAACTGAGTTTCCTTGAGAGCTGCTTGGATGCCTGATGGTGTGTGAAGTTAATGAGCCAAATGGAGTTGTTCTCCCACAAGAACCACTCGGCTGATCCTTCTTCAATATGCCCTTCACAAACATGCAGTGTTTCCTTGATTGAATTAGCTCTCACACCACTATTTGCGTCTAGAGCCTTTGCATAGAGGGCTATCTGAAAACTGCTGTGGCGCTAGAGTTGCCTGTGAATGTGGAGTTGGTGGCATGTGAAACCCGCATGTGGAGCTTTTGTTTGTGTGGGATGCTCTACCAGGTTCATTCCTAGATAATGCACTCAGAGGGCACTAAGCATAGAGTGTGAAAACTGAGTTTCCTTGAGAGCTGCTTGGAAGCCTGATGGTGTGTGAAGTTAGTGAGCCAAATGGAGTTGTTCTCCCACAAGAACCACTCGGCTGATCGTTCTTCAATATGCCCTTCACCAACATGCAGTGTTTCCTTGATTGAATTAGCTCTCACACCAATATTTGCGTCTAGAGCCTTTGCATTGAGGGCTATCTGACAACGGCTGTGGCGCTGAAGTTGCCTGTGAATGTGGAGTTGGTGGCATGTGAAACCCGCATGTGGAGCATTCGTTTGTGTGGGATGCTCTACCAGATTCATTCCTAGATAATGCATTCAAAGGGCACTAAGCATAGAGTGTGAAAACTGAGTTTCCTTGAGAGCTGCTTGGAAGCCTGATGGTGTGTGAAGTTAGTGAGCCAAATGGAATTGTTCTCCCACAAGAACCACTCGGCTGATCCTTCTTCAATATGCCCTTCACCAACATGCAGTGTTTCCTTGATTGAATTAGCTCTCACACCAATATTTGCATCTAGAGCCTTTGCATTGAGGGCTATCTGAAAACGGCTGTGGCAATGAAGTTGCCTGTGAATGTGGAGTTGGTGGCATGTGAAACCCGCATGTGGAGCATTCCTTTGTGTGGGATGCTCACCAAGCTTCATTTCAGTCGAAGGCACTCAAAGGGCACTAAGAATAGAGAGTGAAAACTGAGTTTCCTTGAGAGCTGCTTGGAAACCTGATGGTGTGTGAAGTTAGTGAGCCAAATGGAGTTGTTCTCCCACAAGAACCACTTGGCTGATCCTTCTTCAATATGCCCTTCACCAACATGCAGTGTTTCCTTGATTGAATTAGCTCTCACACCAATATTTGCGTCTAGAGCCTTTACATTGAGGGCTATCTGAAAACGGCTGTGGCGCTGAAGTTGCCTGTGAATGTGGAGTTGGTGGCATGTGAAACCCGCATGTGGAGCATTCGTTTGTGTGGAATGCTCTACCAGGTTTATTCCTAGATAAGGCACTCAAAGGGCACTAAGCATAGAGTGTGAAAACTGAGTTTCCTTGAGAGCTGCTTGGAAGCCTGATGGTGTGTGAAGTTAGTGAGCCAAATGGAGTTGTTCTCCCACAAGAACCACTCGGCTGATCCTTCTTCAATATGCCCTTCACCAACATGCAGTGTTTCCTTGATTGAACTAGCTCTCACACCAATATTTGCGTCTAGAGCCTTTGCATTGAGGGCTATCTGAAAACGGCTGTGGCGCTGAAGTTGCCTGTGAATGTGGAGTTGGTGGCATGTGAAACCCGCATGTGCAGCAATCGTTTGTGTGGGATGCTCACCAAGTTTCATTTCAGTCCTAGGCACTCAAAGGGTACTAAGCATAGAGTGTGAAAACTGAGTTTCCTTGAGAGCTGCTTGGAAGCCTGATGGTGTGTGAAGTTAGTGAGCCAAATGGAGTTGTTCTCCACAAGTACCACTCGGCTGATCCTTCTTCAATATGCCCTTCACCAACATGCAGTGTTTCCTTGATTGAATTAGCTCTCACACCAATATTTGCGTCTAGAGCCTTTACATTGAGGGCTATCTGAAAACAGCTGTGGCGCTGAAGTTGCCTGTGAATGTGGAGTTGGTGGCATGTGAAACCCGCATGTGGAGCATTCGTTTGTGTGGGATGCTCACCAAGCTTCATTTCAGTCCTGGGCACTCAAAGGGCACTAAGCATAGAGTGTGAAAACTGAGTTTTCTGGAGAGCTGCTTGGAAGCCTGATGGTGTGTGAAGTTAGTGAGCCAAATGGAGTTGTTCTCCCACAAGAACCACTCGGCTGATCCTTCTTCAATATGCCCTTCACCAACATGCAGTGTTTCCTTGATTGAATTAGCTCTCACACAAATATTTGCGTCTAGAGCCTTTGCATTGAGGGCTCTCGGAAAACGGCTGTGGCGCTGAAGTTGCCTGTGAATGTGGAGTTGGTAGCATGTGAAACCCGTATGTGGAGCATTCGTTTGTGTGGGATGCTCTACCAGAATCATTCCTAGATAATGCACTCAAAGGGCACTAAGCATAGAGTGTGAAAACTGAGTTTCCTTGAGAGCTTCTTGGAAGCCTGATGGTGTGTGAAGTTAGTGAGCCAAATGGAATTGTTCTCCCACAAGAACCACTCGGCTGATCCTTCTTCAATATGCCCTTCACCAACATGCAGTGTTTCCTTGATTGAATTAGCTCTCACACCAATATTTGCGTCTAGAGCCTTTGCATTGATGGCTATCTGAAAACGGCTTTGGCGCTGAAGTTGCCTGTGAATGTGGAGTTGGTGGCATGTGAAACCCGCATGTGGAGCATTCGTTTGTGAGGGATGCTCTACCAGGTTCATTTCTAGATAATGCACTCAGAGGGCACTAAGCATAGAGTGTGAAAACTGAGTTTCCTTGAGAGCTGCTTGGAAGCCTGAATGTGTGTGAAGTTAGTGAGCCAAATGGAGTTGTTCTCCACAAGAACCACTCGGCTGATCCTTCTTCAATATGCCCTTCACCAACATGCAGTGTTTCCTTGATTGAATTAGCTCTCACATCAATATTTGCGTCTAGAGCCTTTGCATTGAGGGCTATCTGAAAACGGCTGTGGCGCTGAAGTTGCCTGTGAATGTGGAGTTGGTGGCATGTGAAACCCGCATGTGGAGCATTCGTTTGTGTGGGATGCTCACCAAGCTTCATTTCAGTCCTAGGCACTCAAAGGGCACTAAGCATAGAGTGTGAAAACTGAGTTTCCTTGAGAGCTGCTTGGAAGCCTGATGTGTGTGAAGTTAGTGAGCCAAATGGAGTTGTTCTCCCACAAGAACCACTCGGCTGATGCTTCTTCAATATGCCCTTCACCAACATGCAGTGTTTCCTTGATTGAATTAGCTCTCACAGCAAAACTTACGTCTAGAGCCTTTACATTGAGGGCTCTCGGAAAACGGCTGTGGCGCTGAAGTTGCCTGAGAATGTGGAGTTGGTGGCATGTGAAACCCGCATGTGGCGCATTCGTTTGTGTGGGATGCTCTACCAGGTTCATTTCTAGATAATGCACTCAGAGGTCACTAAGCATAGAGTGTGAAAACTGAGTTTTCTTGAGAGATGCTTGGAAGCCTGATGGTGTGTGAAGTTAGTGAGCCAAATGGAGTTGTTCTCCCACAAGAACCACTCGGCTGATCCTTCTTCAATATGCCCTTCACCAACATGCAGTGTTTCCTTGATTGAATTAGCTCTCACACCAATATTTGCGTCTAGAGCCTTTGCATTGAGGGCTATCTGAAAACAGCTGTGGCGCTGAAGTTGCCTGTGAATGTGGAGTTGGTGGCATGTGAAACCCGCATGTGGAGCATTCGTTTGTGTGGGATGCTCACCAAGCTTCATTTCAGTCGAAGGCACTCAAAGGGCACTAAGGATAGAGTGTGAAAAGTGAGTTTCCTTTAGAGCTGCTTGGAAACCTGATGGTGTGTGAAGTTAGTGAGCCAAATGGAGTTGTTCTCCCACAAGAACCACTCGGCTGATCCTTCTTCAATATGCCCTTCACCAACATGCAGTGTTTTCTTGATTGAATTAGCTCTCACATCAATATTTGCGTCTAGAGCCTTTGAATTGAGGGCTCTCTGAAAACGGCTGTGGCGCTGAAGTTGCCTGTGAATGTGGAGTTGGCGGCATGTGAAACCCGCATGTGCAGCAATCGTTTGTGTGGGATGCTCACCAAGTTTCATTTCAGTCCTAGGCACTCAAAGGGCACTAAGCATAGAGTGTGAAAACTGAGTTTCCTTGAGAGCTGCTTGGAAGCCTGATGGTGTGTGAAGTTAGTGAGCCAAATGGAGTTGTTCTCCCACAAGAACCACTCGGCTGATCCTTCTTCAATATGCCCTTCACCAACATGCAGTGTTTCCTTGATTGAATTAGCTCTCACACCAATCTATGCGTCCTGAGCCTTTGCATTGAGGGCTATCTGAAAACGGCTGTGGCGCTGAAGTTGCCTGTGAATGTGGAGTTGGTGGCATGTGAAACCCGCATGTGGAGCATTCGTTTGTGTGGGATGCTCACCAAGCTTCATTTCAGTCCTAGGCACTCAAAGGGCACTAAGCATAGAGTGTGAAAACTGAGTTTCCTTTAGAGCTGCTTGGAAGCCTGATGTTGTGTGAAGTTATTGAGCCAAATGGAGTTGTTCTCCCACAAGAACCACTCGGCTGATGCTTCTTCAATATGCCCTTCACCAACATGCAGTGTTTCCTTGATTGAATTAGCTCTCACAGCAAAACTTGCGTCTAGAGCCTTTACATTGAGGGCTCTCGGAAAACGGCTGTGGCGCTGAAGTTGCCTGAGAATGTGGAGTTGGTGGCATGTGAAACCCGCATGTGGCGCATTCGTTTGTGTGGGATGCTCTGCCAGGTTCATTTCTAGATAATGCACTCAGAGGGCACTAAGCATAGAGTGTGAAAACTGAGTTTTCTTGAGAGATGCTTGGAAGCCTGATGGTGTGTGAAGTTAGTGAGCCAAATGGAGTTGTTCTCCCACAAGAACCACTCGGCTGATCCTTCTTCAATATGCCCTTCACCAACATGCAGTGTTTCCTTGATTGAATTAGCTCTCACACCAATATTTGCGTCTAGTGCCTTTGCATTGAGGGCTATCTGAAAACGGCTGTGGCGCTGAAGTTGCCTGAGAATGTGGAGTTGGTGGCATGTGCAACCCGCATGTGGAGCATTCGTTTGTGTGGGATGCTTACCAAGTTTCATTTCAGTCCTAGGCACTCAAAGGGCACTAAGCATAGAGTGTGAAAACTGAGTTTCCTTGAGAGCTGCTTGGAAGCCTGATGGTGTGTGAAGTTAGTGAGCCAAATGGAGTTGTTCTCCCACAAGAACCACTCGGCTGATCCTTCTTCAATATGCCCTTCACCAACATGCAGTGTTTCCTTGATTGAATTAGCTCTCACACCAATATTTGCGTCTAGAGCCTTTACATTGAGGGCTATCTGAAAACGGCTGTGGCGCTGAAGTTGCCTGTGAATGTGGAGTTGGTGGCATGTGAAACGCGCATGTGGAGCATTTGTTTGTGTGGGATGCTCTACCAGGTTCATTCCTAGATAATGCACTCAAAGGGCACTAAGCATAGAGTGTGAAAACTGAGTTTCCTGGAGAGCTGCTTGGAAGCCTAATGGTGTGTGAAGTCAGTGAGCCAAATGGAGTTGTTCTCCCACAAGAACCACTCAGCGGATCCTTCTTCAATATGCCCTTCACCAACATGCAGTGTTTCCTTGATTGAATTAGCTCTCACACCAATATTTGCGTCTAGAGCCTTTGCATTGAGGGCTATCTGAAAACGGCTGTGGCGCTGAAGTTGCCTGTGAATGTGGAGTTGGTGGCATGTGAAACCCGCATGTGCAGCAATCGTTTGTGTGGGATGCTCACCAAGCTCATTTCAGTCCTAGGCACTCAAAGGGTACTAAGCATAGAGTGTGAAAACTGAGTTTCCTTGAGAGCTGCTTGGAAGCCTGATGGTGTGTGAAGTTAGTGAGCCAAATGGAGTTGTTCTCCCACAAGAACCACTCGGCTGATCCTTCTTCAATATGCCCTTCACCAACATGCAGTGTTTCCTTGATTGAATTAGCTCTCACACCAATATTTGCGTCCGGAGCCTTTACATTGAGGGCTATCTGAAAACGGCTGTGGCGCTGAAGTTGCCTGAGAATGTGGAGTTGGTGGCATGTGAAACCCGCATGTGGAGCATTCGTTTGTGTGGGATGCTCTACCAGGTTCATTCCTAGTCCTAGGCACTCAAAGGGCAGTAAGCATAGAGTGTGAAAACTGAGTTTTCTGGAGAGCTGCTTGGAAGCCTGATGGTGTGTGAAGTTAGTGAGCCAAATGGAGTTGTTCTCCCACAAGAACCACTCGGCTGATCCTTCTTCAATATGCCCTTCACCAACATGCAGTGTTTCCTTGATTGAATTAGCTCTCACACCAATATTTGCGTCTAGAGCCTTTGCATTGAGGGCTATCTGAAAACGGCTGTGGCGCTGAAGTTGCCTGTGAATGTGGAGTTGGTGGCATGTGAAACCCGCATGTGGAGCATTCCTTTGTGTGGGATGCTCTACTAGGTTCATTCCTAGATAATGCACTCAAAGGGCACTAAGCATAGAGTGTGAAAACTGAGTTTCCTTGAGAGCTGCTTGGAAGCCTGATGGTGTGTGAAGTTAGTGAGCCAAATGGAATTGTTCTCCCACAAGAACCACTCGGCTGATCCTTCTTCAATATGCCCTTCACCAACATGCAGTGTTTCCTTGATTGAATTAGCTCTCACACCAATATTTGCGTCTAGAGCCTTTGCATTGAGGGCTATCTGAAAACGGCTGTGGCGCTGAAGTTGCCTGTGAATGTGGAGTTGGTGGCATGTGAAACCCGCATGTGGAGCATTCCTTTGTGTGGGATGCTCTACTAGGTTCATTCCTAGATAATGCACTCAAAGGGCACTAAGCCTAGAGTGTGAAAACTGAGTTTCCTGGAGAGCTGCTTGGAAGCCTGATGGTGTGTGAAGTTAGTGAGCCAAATGGAATTGTTCTCCCACAAGAACCATTCGGCTGATCCTTCTTCAATATGCCCTTCACCAACATGCAGTGTTTCCTTGATTGAATTAGCTCTCACACCAATATTTGCGTCTAGAGCCTTTACATTGAGGGCTATCTGAAAACGGCTGTGGCGCTGAAGTTGCCTGTGAATGTGGAGTTGGTGGCATGTGAAACCCACATGTGGAGCATTCGTTTGTGTGGGATGCTCACCAAGCTTCATTTCAGTCCTAGGCACTCAAAGGGCACTAAGCATACAGTGTGAAAACTGAGTTTTCTGGAGAGCTGCTTGGAAGCCTGATGGTGTGTGAAGTTAGTGAGCCAAATGGAGTTGTTCTCCCACAAGAACCACTCGGCTGATCTTTCTTCAATATGCCCTTCACCAACATGCAGTGTTTCCTTGATTGAATTAGCTCTCACACCAATATTTGCGTCTAGAGCCTTTGCATTGAGGGCTATCTGAAAACGGCTGTGGCGCTGAAGTTGCCTGTGAATGTGGAGTTGGTGGCATGTGAAACCCGCATGTGGAGCATTCCTTTGTGTGGGATGCTCTACTAGGTTCATTCCTAGATAATGCACTCAAAGGACACTAAGCATAGAGTGTGAAAACTGAGTTTCCTTGAGAGCTGCTTGGAAGCCTGATGGTGTGTGAAGTTAGTGAGCCAAATGGAATTGTTCTCCCACAAGAACCACTCGGCTGATCCTTCTTCAATATGCCCTTCACCAACATGCAGTGTTTCCTTGATTGAATTAGCTCTCACACCAATATTTGCGTCTAGTGCCTTTGCTTTGAGGGCTATCTGAAAACAGCTGTGGCGCTGAAGTTGCCTGAGAATGTGGAGTTGGTGGCATGTGAAACCCGCATGTGGAGCATTCGTTTGTGTGGGATGCTCACCAAGCTTCATTTCAGTCGAAGGTACTCAAAGGGCACTAAGCATAGAGTGTGAAAACAGAGTTTTCTTGAGAGCTGCTTGGAAGCCTGATGGTGTGTGAAGTTAGTGAGCCAAATGGAGTTGTTCTCCCACAAGAACCACTCAGCTGATCCTTCTTCAATATGCCCTTCACCAACATGCAGTGTTTTCTTGATTGAATTAGCTCTCACACCAATATTTGCGTCTAGAGCCTTTACATTGAGGGCTATCTGAAAATTGCTGTGGCGCTGAAGTTGCCTGTGAATGTGGAGTTGGTGGCATGTGAAACCCGCATGTGGAGCATTCGTTTGTGTGGGATGCTTACCAAGTTTCATTTCAGTCCAAGACACTCAAAGGGCACTAAGCATAGAGTGTGAAAACTGAGTTCCTTGAGAGCTGCTTGGAAGCCTGATGGTGTGTGAAGTTAGTGAGCCACATGGAGTTGTTCTCCCACAAGAACCACTCGGCTGATCCTTCTTCAATATGCCCTTCACCAACATGCAGTGTTTCCTTGATTGAATTAGCTCTCACACCAAAACTTGCGTCTAGAACCTTCACATTGAGGGCTATCTGAAAACGGCTGTGGCGCTGAAGTTGCTTGAGAATGTGGAGTTGGTGGCATGTGAAACCCGCATGTGGAGCATTCGTTTGTGTGGGATGCTCTACCAGGTTCATTTCTAGATAATGCACTCAGAGGGCACTAAGCATAGAGTGTGAAAACTGAGTTTTCTTGAGAGCTGCTTGGAAGCCTGGTGGTGTGTGAAGTTAGTGAGTCAAATGGAGTTGTTCTCCCACAAGAACCACTCGGCTGATCCTTCTTCATATGCCCTTCACCAACATGCAGTGTTATCTTGATTGAATTAGCTCTCACACCAATATTTGCATCCGGAGCCTTTACATTGAGGGCTATCTGAAAACGGCTGTGGCGCTGAAGTTGCCTGTGAATGTGGAGTTGGTGGCATGTGAAACCCGCATGTGGAGCATTCGTTTGTGTGGGATGCTCACCAAGCTTCATTTCAGTCGAAGGCACTCAAAGGACACTAAGCATAGAGTGTGAAAACTGAGTTTTCTGGAGAGCTGCTTGGAAGCCTGATGGTGTGTGAAGTTAGTGAGCCAAATGGAGTTGTTCTCCCACATGAACCACTCGGCTGATCCTTCTTCAATATGCCCTTCACCAACATGCAGTGTTTCCTTGATTGAATTAGCTCTCACACCAATATTTGCGTCTAGAGCCTTTGCATTGAGGGCTATCTGAAAACGGCTGTGGCGCTGAAGTTGCCTGTGAATGTGGAGTTGGTGGCATGTGAAACACGCAATGTGGAGCATTCCTTTGTGTGGGATGCTCTACTAGGTTCATTCCTAGATAATGCACTCAAAGGGCAATAAGCATAGAGTGTGAAAACTGAGTTTCCTTGAGAGCTGCTTGGAAGCCTGATGGTGTGTGAAGTTAGTGAGCCAAATGGAATTGTTCTCCCACAAGAACCACTCGGCTGATCCTTCTTCAATATGCCCTTCACCAACATGCAGTGTTTCCTTGATTGAATTAGCTCTCACACCAATATTTGCGTCTAGAGCCTTTGCATTGAGGGCTATCTGACAACGGCTGTGGCGCTGAAGTTGCCTGTGAATGTGGAGTTGGTGGCATGTGAAACGCGCATGTGGAGCATTTGTTTGTGTGGGATGCTCTACTAGGTTCATTCCTAGATAATGCACTCAAAGGGCATTAAGCATAGAGTGTGAAAACTGAGTTTCCTTGAGAGCTGCTTGGAAGCCTGATGGTGTGTGAAGTTAGTGAGCCAAATGGAATTGTTCTCCCACAAGAACCACTCGGCTGATCCTTCTTCAATATGCCCTTCACCAACATGCAGTGTTTCCTTGATTGAATTAGCTCTCACACCAATATTTGCGTCTAGAGCCTTTACATTGAGGGCTATCTGAAAACGGCTGTGGCGCTGAAGTTGCCTGTGAATGTGGAGTTGGTGGCATGTGAAACCCGCATGTGGAGCATTCGTTTGTGTGGGATGCTCACCAAGCTTCATTTCAGTCCTAGGCACTCAAAGGGCAGTAAGCATAGAGTGTGAAAACTGAGTTTTCTGGAGAGCTGCTTGGAAGCCTGATGGTGTGTGAAGTTAGTGAGCCAAATGGAGTTGTTCTCCCACAAGAACCACTCGGCTGATCCTTCTTCAATATGCCCTTCACCAACATGCAGTGTTTCCTTGATTGAATTAGCTCTCACACCAATATTTGCGTCTAGAGCCTTTGCATTGAGGGCTATCTGAAAACGGCTGTGGCGCTGAAGTTGCCTGTGAATGTGGAGTTGGTGGCATGTGAACCCGCATGTGGAGCATTCCTTTGTGTGGGATGCTCTACTAGGTTCATTCCTAGATAATGCACTCAAAGGGCACTAAGCATAGAGTGTGAAAACTGAGTTTCCTTGAGAGCTGCTTGGAAGCCTGATGGTGTGTGAAGTTAGTGAGCCAAATGGAATTGTTTTCCCACAAGAACCACTCGGCTGATCCTTCTTCAATATGCCCTTCACCAACATGCAGTGTTTCCTTGATTGAATTAGCTCTCACACCAATATTTGCGTCTAGTGCCTTTGCATTGAGGGCTATCTGAAAACAGCTGTGGCGCTGAAGTTGCCTGAGAATGTGGAGTTGGTGGCATGTGAAACCCGCATGTGGAGCATTCGTTTGTGTGGGATGCTCACCAAGCTTCATTTCAGTCGAAGGTACTCAAAGGGCACTAAGCATAGAGTGTGAAAACAGAGTTTTCTTGAGAGCTGCTTGGAAGCCTGATGGTGTGTGAAGTTAGTGAGCCAAATGGGAGTTGTTCTCCCACAAGAACCACTCGGCTGATCCTTCTTCAATATGCCCTTCACCAACATGCAGTGTTTCCTTGATTGAATTAGCTCTCACACCAATATTTGCGTCTAGAGCCTTTACATTGAGGGCTATCTGAAAATGGCTGTGGCGCTGAAGTTGCCTGTGAATGTGGAGTTGGTGGCATGTGAAACCCGCATGTGGAGCATTCCTTTGTGTGGGATGCTCTACTAGGTTCATTCCTAGATAATGCACTCAAAGGGCACTAAGCATAGAGTGTGAAAACTGAGTTTCCTTGAGAGCTGCTTGGAAGCCTGATGGTGTGTGAAGTTAGTGAGCCAAATGGAATTGTTCTCCCACAAGAACCACTCGGCTGATCCTTCTTCAATATGCCCTTCACCAACATGCAGTGTTTCCTTGATTGAATTAGCTCTCACACCAATATTTGCGTCTAGAGCCTTTACATTGAAGGCTATCTGAAAACGGCTGTGGCGCTGAAGTTGCCTGTGAATGTGGAGTTGGTGGCATGTGAAACCCGCATGTGGAGCATTCCTTTGTGTGGGATGCTCACCAAGCTTCATTTCAGTCCTAGGCACTCAAAGGGCAGTAAGCATCGAGTGTGAAAACTGAGTTTTCTGGAGAGCTGCTTGGAAGCCTGATGGTGTGTGAAGTTAGTGAGCCAAATGGAGTTGTTCTCCCACAAGAAAACCACTCGGCTGATCCTTCTTCAATATGCCCTTCACCAACATGCAGTGTTTCCTTGATTGAATTAGCTCTCACACCAATATTTGCGTCTAGAGCCTTTGCATTGAGGGCTATCTGAAAACGGCTGTGGCGCTGAAGATGCCTGTGAATGTGGAGTTGGTGGCATGTGAAACCCGCATGTGGAGCATTCCTTTGTGTGGGATGCTCTACTAGGTTCATTCCTAGATAATGCACTCAAAGGGCACTAAGCATAGAGTGTGAAAACTGAGTTTCCTTGAGAGCTGCTTGGAAGCCTGATGGTGTGTGAAGTTAGTGAGCCAAATGGAATTGTTCTCAAACAAGAACCACTCGGCTGATCCTTCTTCAATATGCCCTTCACCAACATGCAGTGTTTCCTTGATTGAATTAGCTCTCACAACAATATTTGCGTCTAGTGCCTTTGCATTGAGGGCTATCTGAAAACAGCTGTGGCGCTGAAGTTGCCTGAGAATGTGGAGTTGGTGGCATGTGAAATCCGCATGTGGAGCATTCGTTTGTGTGGGATGCTCACCAAGCTTCATTTCAGTCGAAGGTACTCTAAGGGCACTAAGCATAGAGTGTGAAAACTGAGTTTCCTTGAGAGCTGCTTGGAAGCCTGATGGTGTGTGAAGTTAGTGAGCCAAATGGAGTTGTTCTCCCACAAGAACCACTCGGCTGATCCTTCCTCAATATGCCCTTCACCAACATGCAGTGTTTCCTTGATTGAATTAGCTCTCACACCAATATTTGCGTCTAGAGCCTTTACATTGAGGGCTATCCGAAAATGGCTGTGGCGCTGAAGTTGCCTGTGAATGTGGAGTTGGTGGCATGTGAAACCCGCATGTGGAGCATTCCTTTGTGTGGGATGCTCTACTAGGTTCATTCCTAGATAATGCACTCAAAGGGCACTAAGCATAGAGTGTGAAAACTGAGTTTCCTTGAGAGCTGCTTGGAAGCCTGATGGTGTGTGAAGTTAGTGAGCCAAATGGAATTGTTCTCCCACAAGAACCACTCGGCTGATCCTTCTTCAATATGCCCTTCACCAACATGCAGTGTTTCCTTGATTGAATTAGCTCTCACACCAATATTTGCGTCTAGTGCCTTTGCATTGAGGGCTATCTGAAAACAGCTGTGGCGCTGAAGTTGCCTGAGAATGTGGAGTTGGTGGCATGTGAAACCCGCATGTGGAGCATTCGTTTGTGTTTGATGCTCACCAAGCTTCATTTCAGTCGAAGGCACTCAAAGGGCACTAAGCATAGAGTGTGAAAACAGAGTTTTCTTGAGAGCTGCTTGGAAGCTTGATGGTGTGTGAAGTTAGTGAGCCAAATGGAGTTGTTCTCCCACAAGAACCACTCGGCTGATCCTTCTTCAATATGCCCTTCACCAACATGCAGTGTTTTCTTGATTGAATTAGCTCTCACATCAATATTTGCGTCTAGAGCCTTTGCATTGAGGGCTATCTGAAAACGGCTGTGGCGCTGAAGTTGCTGTGAATGTGGAGTTGGTGGCATGTGAAACCCGCATGTGGAGCATTCCTTTGTGTGGGATGCTCTACTAGGTTCATTCCTAGATAATGCACTCAAAGGGCACTAAGCATAGAGTGTGAAAACTGAGTTTCCTTGAGAGCTGCTTGGAAGCCTGATGGTGTGTGAAGTTAGTGAGCCAAATGGAATTGTTCTCCCACAAGAACCACTCGGCTGATCCTTCTTCAATATGCCCCTTCACCAACATGCAGTGTTTCCTTGATTGAATTAGCTCTCACACCAATATTTGCGTCTAGAGCCGTTACATTGAAGGCTATCTGAAAACGGCTGTGGCGCTGAAGTTGCCTGTGAATGTGGAGTTGGTGGCATGTGAAACCCGCATGTGGAGCATTCCTTTGTGTGGGATGCTCACCAAGCTTCATTTCAGTCCTAGGCACTCAAAGGGCAGTAAGCATCGAGTGTGAAAACTGAGTTTTCTGGAGAGCTGCTTGGAAGCCTGATGGTGTGTGAAGTTAGTGAGCCAAATGGAGTTGTTCTCCCACAAGAACCACTCGGCTGATCCTTCTTCAATATGCCCTTCACCAACATGCAGTGTTTCCTTGATTGAATTAGCTCTCACACCAATATTTGTGTCTAGAGCCTTTGCATTGAGGGCTATCTGAAAACGGCTTTGGCGCTGAAGATGCCTGTGAATGTGGAGTTGGTGGCATGTGAAACCCGCATGTGGAGCATTCCTTTGTGTGGATGCTCTACTAGGTTCATTCCTAGATAATGCACTCAAAGGGCACTAAGCATAGAGTGTGAAAACTGAGTTTCCTTGAGAGCTGCTTGGAAGCCTGATGGTGTGTGAAGTTAGTGAGCCAAATGGAGTTGTTCTCCCACAAGAACCACTCGGCTGATCCTTCTTCAATATGCCCTTCACCAACATGCAGTGTTTCCTTGATTGAATTAGCTCTCACACCAATATTTGCGTCTAGTGCCTTTGCATTGAGGGCTATCTGAAAACAGCTGTGGCGCTGAAGTTGCCTGAGAATGTGGAGTTGGTGGCATGTGAAACCCGCATGTGGAGCATTCGTTTGTGTGGGATGCTCACCAAGCTTCATTTCAGTCGAAGGTACTCAAAGGGCACTAAGCATAGAGTGTGAAAACAGAGTTTTCTTGAGAGCTGCTTGGAAGCCTGATGGTGTGTGAAGTTAGTGAGCCAAATGGAGTTGTTCTCCCACAAGAACCACTCGGCTGATCCTTCTTCAATATGCCCTTCACCAACATGCAGTGTTTCCTTGATTGAATTAGCTCTCACACCAATATTTGCGTCTAGAGCCTTTACATTGAGGGCTATCTGAAAATGGCTGTGGCGCTGAAGTTGCCTGTGAATGTGGAGTTGGTGGCATGTGAAACCCGCATGTGGAGCATTCCTTTGTGTGGGATGCTCTACTAGGTTCATTCCTAGATAATGCACTCAGAGGGCACTAAGCATAGAGTGTGAAAACTGAGTTTCCTTGAGAGCTGCTTGGAAGCCTAATGGTGTGTGAAGTTAGTGAGCCAAATGGAGTTGTTCTCCCACAAGAACCACTCGGCTGGTCCTTCTTCAATATGCCCTTCACCAACATGCAATGTTTCCTTGATTGAATTAGCTCTCACACCAATATTTGCGTCTAGAGCCTTTGCATTGAGGGCTATCTGAAAACGGCTGTGGCGCTGAAGTTGCCCGTGAATGTGGAGTTGGTGGCATGTGAAACCCGCATGTGCAGCAATCGTTTGTGTGGGATGCTCTACCAGGTTCATTTCTAGATAATGCACTCAGAGGGCACTAAGCATAGAGTGTGAAAACTGAGTTTCCTTGAGAGATGCTTGGAAGCCTGATGGTGTGTGAAGTTAGTGAGCCAAATGGAGTTGTTCTCCACAAGAACCACTCGGCTGATCCTTCTTCAATATGCCCTTCACCAACATGCAGTGTTTCCTTGATTGAATTAGCTCTCACACCAATATTTGGGTCTAGAGCCTTTGCATTGAGGGCTATCTGAAAACGGCTGTGGCGCTGAAGTTGCCTGTGAATGTGGAGTTGGTGGCATGTGAACCCGCATGTGGAGCATTCCTTTGTGTGGGATGCTCTACTAGGTTCATTCCTAGATAATGCACTCAAAGGGCACTAAGCATAGAGTGTGAAAACTGAGTTTCCTTGAGAGCTGCTTGGAAGCCTGATGGTGTGTGAAGTTAGTGAGCCAAATGGAATTGTTTTCCCACAAGAACCACTCGGCTGATCCTTCTTCAATATGCCCTTCACCAACATGCAGTGTTTCCTTGATTGAATTAGCTCTCACACCAATATTTGCGTCTAGTGCCTTTGCATTGAGGGCTATCTGAAAACAGCTGTGGCGCTGAAGTTGCCTGAGAATGTGGAGTTGGTGGCATGTGAAACCCGCATGTGGAGCATTCGTTTGTGTGGATGCTCACCAAGCTTCATTTCAGTCGAAGGTACTCAAAGGGCACTAAGCATAGAGTGTGAAAACAGAGTTTTCTTGAGAGCTGCTTGGAAGCCTGATGGTGTGTGAAGTTAGTGAGCCAAATGGAGTTGTTCTCCCACAAGAACCACTCGGCTGATCCTTCTTCAATATGCCCTTCACCAACATGCAGTGTTTCCTTGATTGAATTAGCTCTCACACCAATATTTGCGTCTAGAGCCTTTACATTGAGGGCTATCTGAAAATGGCTGTGGCGCTGAAGTTGCCTGTGAATGTGGAGTTGGTGGCATGTGAAACCCGCATGTGGAGCATTCCTTTGTGTGGGATGCTCTACTAAGTTCATTCCTAGATAATGCACTCAAAGGGCACTAAGCATAGAGTGTGAAAACTGAGTTTCCTTGAGAGCTGCTTGGAAGCCTAATGGTGTGTGAAGTTAGTGAGCCAAATGGAGTTGTTCTCCCACAAGAACCACTCGGCTGATCCTTCTTCAATATGCCCTTCACCAACATGCAATGTTTCCTTGATTGAATTAGCTCTCACACCAATATTTGCGTCTAGAGCCTTTGCATTGAGGGCTATCTGAAAACGGCTGTGGCGCTGAAGTTGCCCGTGAATGTGGAGTTGGTGGCATGTGAAACCCGCATGTGCAGCAATCGTTTGTGTGGGATGCTCTACCAGGTTCATTTCTAGATAATGCACTCAGAGGGCACTAAGCATAGAGTGTGAAAACTGAGTTTCCTTGAGAGATGCTTGGAAGCCTGATGGTGTGTGAAGTTAGTGAGCCAAATGGAGTTGTTCTCCCACAAGAACCACTCGGCTGATCCTTCTTCAATATGCCCTTCACCAACATGCAGTGTTTCCTTGATTGAATTAGCTCTCACACCAATATTTGCGTCTAGTGCCTTTGCATTGAGGGCTATCTGAAAACGGCTGTGGCGCTGAACCTGCCTGAGAATGTGGAGTTGGTGGCATGTGAAACCCGCGTGTGGAGCATTCGTTTGTGTGGGATGCTTACCAAGTTTCATTTCAGTCCATGGCACTCAAAGGGCACTAAGCATACAGTGTGAAAACTGAGTTTCCTTGAGAGCTGCTTGGAAGCCTGATGGTGTGTGAAGTTAGTGAGCCAGTGGAGTTGTTCTCCCACAAGAACCACTCGGCTGATCCTTCTTCAATATGCCCTTCACCAACATGCAGTGTTTCCTTGATTGAATTAGCTCTCACACCAATATTTGCGTCTAGAGCCTTTACATTGAGGGCTATCTGAAAACGGCTGTGGCGCTGAAGTTGCCTGTGAATGTGGAGTTGGTGGCATGTGAAACCCGCATGTGGAGCATTCGTTTGTGTGGGATGCTCTACTAGGTTCATTCCTAGATAATGCACTCAAAGGGCACTAAGCATAGAGTGTGAAAACTGAGTTTCCTTGAGAGCTGCTTGGAAGCCTGATGGTGTGTAGTGAAGTTAGTGAGCCAAATGGAATTGTTCTCCCACAAGAACCACTCGGCTGATCCTTCTTCAATATGCCCTTCACCAACATGCAGTGTTTCCTTGATTGAATTAGCTCTCACACCAATATTTGCGTCTAGTGCCTTTGCATTGAGGGCTATCTGAAAACAGCTGTGGCGCTGAAGTTGCCTGAGAATGTGGAGTTGGTGGCATGTGAAACCCGCATGTGGAGCATTCGTTTGTGTTTGATGCTCACCAAGCTTCATTTCAGTCGAAGGCACTCAAAGGGCACTAAGCATAGAGTGTGAAAACAGAGTTTTCTTGAGAGCTGCTTGGAAGCCTGATGGTGTGTGAAGTTAGTGAGCCAAATGGAGTTGTTCTCCCACAAGAACCACTCGGCTGATCCTTCTTCAATATGCCCTTCACCAACATGCAGTGTTTCCTTGATTGAATTAGCTCTCACATCAATATTTGCGTCTAGAGCCTTTGCATTGAGGGCTATCTGAAAACGGCTGTGGCGCTGAAGTTGCCTGTGAATGTGGAGTTGGTGGCATGTGAAACCCGCATGTGGAGCATTCCTTTGTGTGGGATGCTCTACTAGGTTCATTCCTAGATAATGCACTCAAAGGGCACTAAGCATAGAGTGTGAAAACTGAGTTTCCTTGAGAGCTGCTTGGAAGCCTGATGGTGTGTGAAGTTAGTGAGCCAAATGGAATTGTTCTCCCACAAGAACCACTCGGCTGATCCTTCTTCAATATGCCCTTCACCAACATGCAGTGTTTCCTTGATTGAATTAGCTCTCACACCAATATTTGCGTCTAGAGCCTTTACATTGAAGGCTATCTGAAAACGGCTGTGGCGCTGAAGTTGCCTGTGAATGTGGAGTTGGTGGCATGTGAAACCCGCATGTGGAGCATTGCTTTGTGTGGGATGCTCACCAAGCTTCATTTCAGTCCTAGGCACTCAAAGGGCACTAAGCATCGAGTGTGAAAACTGAGTTTTCTGGAGAGCTGCTTGGAAGCCTGATGGTGTGTGAAGTTAGTGAGCCAAATGGAGTTGTTCTCCCACAAGAACCACTCGGCTGATCCTTCTTCAATATGCCCTTCACCAACATGCAGTGTTTCCTTGATTGAATTAGCTCTCACACCAATATTTGCGTCTAGAGCCTTTGCATTGAGGGCTATCTGAAAACGGCTGTGGCGCTGAAGATGCCTGTGAATGTGGAGTTGGTGGCATGTGAAACCCGCATGTGGAGCATTCCTTTGTGTGGGATGCTCTACTAGGTTCATTCCTAGATAATGCACTCAAAGGGCACTAAGCATAGAGTGTGAAAACTGAGTTTCCTTGAGAGCTGCTTGGAAGCCTGATGGTGTGTGAAGTTAGTGAGCCAAATGGAATTGTTCTCAAACAAGAACCACTCGGCTGATCCTTCTTCAATATGCCCTTCACCAACATGCAGTGTTTCCTTGATTGAATTAGCTCTCACAACAATATTTGCGTCTAGTGCCTTTGCATTGAGGGCTATCTGAAAACAGCTGTGGCGCTGAAGTTGCCTGAGAATGTGGAGTTGGTGGCATGTGAAACCCGCATGTGGAGCATTCGTTTGTGTGGGATGCTCACCAAGCTTCATTTCAGTCGAAGGTACTCTAAGGGCACTAAGCATAGAGTGTGAAAACTGAGTTTCCTTGAGAGCTGCTTGGAAGCCTGATGGTGTGTGAAGTTAGTGAGCCAAATGGAGTTGTTCTCCCACAAGAACCACTCGGCTGATCCTTCTTCAATATGCCCTTCACCAACATGCAGTGTTTCCTTGATTGAATTAGCTCTCACACCAATATTTGCGTCTAGAGCCTTTACATTGAGGGCTATCCGAAAATGGCTGTGGCGCTGAAGTTGCCTGTGAATGTGGAGTTGGTGGCATGTGAAACCCGCATGTGGAGCATTCCTTTGTGTGGGATGCTCTACTAGGTTCATTCCTAGATAATGCACTCAAAGGGCACTAAGCATAGAGTGTGAAAACTGAGTTTCCTTGAGAGCTGCTTGGAAGCCTGATGGTGTGTGAAGTTAGTGAGCCAAATGGAATTGTTCTCCCACAAGAACCACTCGGCTGATCCTTCTTCAATATGCCCTTCACCAACATGCAGTGTTTCCTTGATTGAATTAGCTCTCACACCAATATTTGCGTCTAGTGCCTTTGCATTGAGGGCTATCTGAAAACAGCTGTGGCGCTGAAGTTGCCTGAGAATGTGGAGTTGGTGGCATGTGAAACCCGCATGTGGAGCATTCGTTTGTGTTTGATGCTCACCAAGCTTCATTTCAGTCGAAGGCACTCAAAGGGCACTAAGCATAGAGTGTGAAAACAGAGTTTTCTTGAGAGCTGCTTGGAAGCCTGATGGTGTGTGAAGTTAGTGAGCCAAATGGAGTTGTTCTCCCACAAGAACCACTCGGCTGATCCTTCTTCAATATGCCCTTCACCAACATGCAGTGTTTTCTTGATTGAATTAGCTCTCACATCAATATTTGCGTCTAGAGCCTTTGCATTGAGGGCTATCTGAAAACGGCTGTGGCGCTGAAGTTGCCTGTGAATGTGGAGTTGGTGGCATGTGAAACCCGCATGTGGAGCATTCCTTTGTGTGGGATGCTCTACTAGGTTCATTCCTAGATAATGCACTCAAAGGGCACTAAGCATAGAGTGTGAAAACTGAGTTTCCTTGAGAGCTGCTTGGAAGCCTGATGGTGTGTGAAGTTAGTGAGCCAAATGGAATTGTTCTCCCACAAGAACCACTCGGCTGATCCTTCTTCAATATGCCCTTCACCAACATGCAGTGTTTCCTTGATTGAATTAGCTCTCACACCAATATTTGCGTCTAGAGCCTTTACATTGAAGGCTATCTGAAAACGGCTGTGGCGCTGAAGTTGCCTGTGAATGTGGAGTTGGTGGCATGTGAAACCCGCATGTGGAGCATTCCTTTGTGTGGGATGCTCACCAAGCTTCATTTCAGTCCTAGGCACTCAAAGGGCAGTAAGCATCGAGTGTGAAAACTGAGTTTTCTGGAGAGCTGCTTGGAAGCCTGATGGTGTGTGAAGTTAGTGAGCCAAATGGAGTTGTTCTCCCACAAGAACCACTCGGCTGATCCTTCTTCAATATGCCCTTCACCAACATGCAGTGTTTCCTTGATTGAATTAGCTCTCACACCAATATTTGCGTCTAGAGCCTTTGCATTGAGGGCTATCTGAAAACGGCTGTGGCGCTGAAGATGCCTGTGAATGTGGAGTTGGTGGCATGTGAAACCCGCATGTGGAGCATTCCTTTGTGTGGGATGCTCTACTAGGTTCATTCCTAGATAATGCACTCAAAGGGCACTAAGCATAGAGTGTGAAAACTGAGTTTCCTTGAGAGCTGCTTGGAAGCCTGATGGTGTGTGAAGTTAGTGAGCCAAATGGAGTTGTTCTCCCACAAGAACCACTCGGCTGATCCTTCTTCAATATGCCCTTCACCAACATGCAGTGTTTCCTTGATTGAATTAGCTCTCACACCAATATTTGCGTCTAGTGCCTTTGCATTGAGGGCTATCTGAAAACAGCTGTGGCGCTGAAGTTGCCTGAGAATGTGGAGTTGGTGGCATGTGAAACCCGCATGTGGAGCATTCGTTTGTGTGGGATGCTCACCAAGCTTCATTTCAGTCGAAGGTACTCAAAGGGCACTAAGCATAGAGTGTGAAAACAGAGTTTTCTTGAGAGCTGCTTGGAAGCCTGATGGTGTGTGAAGTTAGTGAGCCAAATGGAGTTGTTCTCCCACAAGAACCACTCGGCTGATCCTTCTTCAATATGCCCTTCACCAACATGCAGTGTTTCCTTGATTGAATTAGCTCTCACACCAATATTTGCGTCTAGAGCCTTTACATTGAGGGCTATCTGAAAATGGCTGTGGCGCTGAAGTTGCCTGTGAATGTGGAGTTGGTGGCATGTGAAACCCGCATGTGGAGCATTCCTTTGTGTGGGATGCTCTACTAGGTTCATTCCTAGATAATGCACTCAGAGGGCACTAAGCATAGAGTGTGAAAACTGAGTTTCCTTGAGAGCTGCTTGGAAGCCTAATGGTGTGTGAAGTTAGTGAGCCAAATGGAGTTGTTCTCCCACAAGAACCACTCGGCTGATCCTTCTTCAATATGCCCTTCACCAACATGCAATGTTTCCTTGATTGAATTAGCTCTCACACCAATATTTGCGTCTAGAGCCTTTGCATTGAGGGCTATCTGAAAACGGCTGTGGCGCTGAAGTTGCCCGTGAATGTGGAGTTGGTGGCATGTGAAACCCGCATGTGCAGCAATCGTTTGTGTGGGATGCTCTACCAGGTTCATTTCTAGATAATGCACTCAGAGGGCACTAAGCATAGAGTGTGAAAACTGAGTTTCCTTGAGAGATGCTTGGAAGCCTGATGGTGTGTGAAGTTAGTGAGCCAAATGGAGTTGTTCTCCCACAAGAAACACTCGGCTGATCCTTCTTCAATATGCCCTTCACCAACATGCAGTGTTTCCTTGATTGAATTAGCTCTCACACCAATATTTGCGTCTAGTGCCTTTGCATTGAGGGCTATCTGAAAACGGCTGTGGCGCTGAGCCTGCCTGAGAATGTGGAGTTGGTGGCATGTGAAACCCGCGTGTGGAGCATTCGTTTGTGTGGGATGCTTACCAAGTTTCATTTCAGTCCATGGCACTCAAAGGGCACTAAGCATACAGTGTGAAAACTGAGTTTCCTTGAGAGCTGCTTGGAAGCCTGATGGTGTGTGAAGTTAGTGAGCCAGTGGAGTTGTTCTCCCACAAGAACCACTCGGCTGATCCTTCTTCAATATGCCCTTCACCAACATGCAGTGTTTCCTTGATTGAATTAGCTCTCACACCAATATTTCCGTCTAGATCCTTTACATTGAGGGCTATCTGAAAACGGCTGTGGCGCTGAAGTTGCCTGTGAATGTGGAGTTGGTGGCATGTGAAACCCGCATGTGGAGCATTCGTTTGTGTGGGATGCTCTACTAGGTTCATTCCTAGATAATGCACTCAAAGGGCACTAAGCATAGAGTGTGAAAACAGAGTTTCCTTGAGAGCTGCTTGGAAGCCTGATGGTGTGTGAAGTTAGTGAGCCAAATGGAATTGTTCTCCCACAAGAACCACTCGGCTGATCCTTCTTCAATATGCCCTTCACCAACATGCAGTGTTTCCTTGATTGAATTAGCTCTCACACCAATATTTGCGTCTAGTGCCTTTGCATTGAGGGCTATCTGAAAACAGCTGTGGCGCTGAAGTTGCCTGAGAATGTGGAGTTGGTGGCATGTGAAACCCGCATGTGGAGCATTCGTTTGTGTTTGATGCTCACCAAGCTTCATTTCAGTCGAAGGCACTCAAAGGGCACTAAGCATAGAGTGTGAAAACAGAGTTTTCTTGAGAGCTGCTTGGAAGCCTGATGGTGTGTGAAGTTAGTGAGCCAAATGGAGTTGTTCTCCCACAAGAACCACTCGGCTGATCCTTCTTCAATATGCCCTTCACCAACATGCAGTGTTTTCTTGATTGAATTAGCTCTCACATCAATATTTGCGTCTAGAGCCTTTGCATTGAGGGCTATCTGAAAACGGCTGTGGCGCTGAAGTTGCCTGTGAATGTGGAGTTGGTGGCATGTGAAACCCGCATGTGGAGCATTCCTTTGTGTGGGATGCTCTACTAGGTTCATTCATAGATAATGCACTCAAAGGGCACTAAGCATAGAGTGTGAAAACTGAGTTTCCTTGAGAGCTGCTTGGAAGCCTGATGGTGTGTGAAGTTAGTGAGCCAAATGGAATTGTTCTCCCACAAGAACCACTCGGCTGATCCTTCTTCAATATGCCCTTCACCAACATGCAGTGTTTCCTTGATTGAATTAGCTCTCACACCAATATTTGCGTCTAGAGCCTTTACATTGAAGGCTATCTGAAAACGGCTGTGGCGCTGAAGTTGCCTGTGAATGTGGAGTTGGTGGCATGTGAAACCCGCATGTGGAGCATTCCTTTGTGTGGGATGCTCACCAAGCTTCATTTCAGTCCTAGGCACTCAAAGGGCAGTAAGCATCGAGTGTGAAAACTGAGTTTTCTGGAGAGCTGCTTGGAAGCCTGATGGTGTGTGAAGTTAGTGAGCCAAATGGAGTTGTTCTCCCACAAGAACCACTCGGCTGATCCTTCTTCAATATGCCCTTCACCAACATGCAGTGTTTCCTTGATTGAATTAGCTCTCACACCAATATTTGCGTCTAGAGCCTTTGCATTGAGGGCTATCTGAAAACGGCTGTGGCGCTGAAGATGCCTGTGAATGTGGAGTTGGTGGCATGTGAAACCCGCATGTGGAGCATTCCTTTGTGTGGAATGCTCTACTAGGTTCATTCCTAGATAATGCACTCAAAGGGCACTAAGCATAGAGTGTGAAAACTGAGTTTCCTTGAGAGCTGCTTGGAAGCCTGATGGTGTGTGAAGTTAGTGAGCCAAATGGAATTGTTCTCAAACAAGAACCACTCGGCTGATCCTTCTTCAATATGCCCTTCACCAACATGCAGTGTTTCCTTGATTGAATTAGCTCTCACACCAATATTTGCGTCTAGTGCCTTTGCATTGAGGGCTATCTGAAAACAGCTGTGGCGCTGAAGTTGCCTGAGAATGTGGAGTTGGTGGCATGTGAAACCCGCATGTGGAGCATTCGTTTGTGTTTGATGCTCACCAAGCTTCATTTCAGTCGAAGGCACTCAAAGGGCACTAAGCATAGAGTGTGAAAACAGAGTTTTCTTGAGAGCTGCTTGGAAGCCTGATGGTGTGTGAAGTTAGTGAGCCAAATGGAGTTGTTCTCCCACAAGAACCACTCGGCTGATCCTTCTTCAATATGCCCTTCACCAACATGCAGTGTTTTCTTGATTGAATTAGCTCTCACATCAATATTTGCGTCTAGAGCCTTTGCATTGAGGGCTATCTGAAAACGGCTGTGGCGCTGAAGTTGCCTGAGAATGTGGAGTTGGTGGCATGTGAAACCCGCATGTGGAGCATTCCTTTGTGTGGGATGCTCTACTAGGTTCATTCCTAGATAATGCACTCAAAGGGCACTAAGCATAGAGTGTGAAAACTGAGTTTCCTTGAGAGCTGCTTGGAAGCCTGATGGTGTGTGAAGTTAGTGAGCCAAATGGAATTGTTCTCCCACAAGAACCACTCGGCTGATCCTTCTTCAATATGCCCTTCACCAACATGCAGTGTTTCCTTGATTGAATTAGCTCTCACACCAATATTTGCGTCTAGAGCCTTTACATTGAAGGCTATCTGAAAACGGCTGTGGCGCTGAAGTTGCCTGTGAATGTGGAGTTGGTGGCATGTGAAACCCGCATGTGGAGCATTCGTTTGTGTGGGATGCTCACCAAGCTTCATTTCAGTCCTAGGCACTCAAAGGGCAGTAAGCATCGAGTGTGAAAACTGAGTTTTCTGGAGAGCTGCTTGGAAGCCTGATGGTGTGTGAAGTTAGTGAGCCAAATGGAGTTGTTCTCCCACAAGAACCACTCGGCTGATCCT